>NW_026997152.1:0-4099 GCF_035044405.1 Drosophila montana
AATACGCACACGCTACAAGATACTTGCGTTCTTACATACGGACAGACGGACGGACGGGCCGACGGACATGGCTAGATCGACTCGGCTGTTGATGCTGATCAAGAATATATATAGTTTATGGGGTCAGAGATGCTTTCTTCTGCGTGGTACATACATTTGCACAAATACATTATACTCTTTTTACCCATTTTCAATGGGTTCAGGGTATAAAAAGAAGCTAATTATTGTATGAAAAAAGAGAAGGGTTAAAATGCAATTATCACTAAAAAGGGAGTTTGCACTTTATGTTCGGTTCAGCAGCTAAAAATTAATTTAGAATTATGTTTACATAACATTTCAGTTACATCTTGCCCTGCGAGGCAAGCAATGTAACTATTTTGTTTGTTTGGCGCTTCTCGCATATCATAAAATAGCTCAATATTATTAACTGTTAACTATCTAACGCTTCTCGTTTTACGCTCATCGTCATTTATTTTATCGCACTCTTATACCTTTGCATTTCTGTCTTAAGCGGCTAGCGCATCAATGCTAGCGACGCCGCAACTCACTCTCGTCTCGTATGTTTGATATATCGGATTTCTCATCGATCGCTCCGTTAAAATTGCCAATTTCGCATAACTTAATTACGCTCGTTATAAGCATATAAATAAAATAAAACTGTTGTATGAATTTATAAGAAAGGGCTGCATTTTTATAACACCATAAACTTCTCGCGATTAAGTGCTAATAAAAAAGCTTGTTAGCCCAACATTTTGGTGACCCCTACGTGAATCTTTTTACATTGTATTGTTGCATACAATTATTCAAATTAAAATTGAGCTGGTTGTTGTTAGTTTCGGCAGCAATTAAAAGCCACTCTTACATACATATGTACAAGCAAGTGTCGTCCGGTAAATTGCAGTAAAGCGGAGCTGTGTACCTAAGCATATATAAACCGCATTCTGCTTGTGCTTTTATTCTAAAACTTAATTTAGAATTATGTTTGCATAACATTTCAGTTACATCTTGCCCTGCAAGGCAAGAAATGTAACTCTTTTGTTTGTTTGGCGCTTCTCGCATATCATAAAATAGCTCAATATTATTAGCTGTTAACTATCTAACGCTTCTCGTTTTACGCTCATCATCATTTCTTTTTTCGCACTCTTACAGAGTACAGTGCTAACAATAAGTCAACTGTCAACGAACTTTCTTGTGCAGTTTTTATTCGGTTTTTTTTCGTTTCTTCGGTTGCCATGGGAAGTTCTACTGCTGAATCGCTGGCCCAGCATACAAACAGGATGTCATTTTTAAAGCGCAAGGTGGCGTCCTCGTATGAGCTGTTGCAGGCGCTACAATTTAGCCTCAACCAAATGCCCCTTGCCAACACTGATGAAATTGCATTGTCGGTTTTTCTCAAACGGATTGAGAAAATTGAATATGCATTTGAAGACGCTCAAAACAAATTCGTAGAACTTTGACGAAATCGGCAGTGAGCTACGCGAGGCTTTTGATGAGCTTGCAGTAACTTTGGGGACTTCGGTGCGGTTTGAAATCGCTAAGCGCAATAGAGCATTGCCGTCCAGCTCCACATTTGTAAATGACCCTATTGCTGCTGCGTCAATGACTAGATCCAGAGCGTGGCGTGGGTTCAGGGTATAACAAGTAAGAGGTTCTTGTCGGGAGCTCCCGACTTGGGGATACCCTGAACCCTCTTCTTCCGACACCAAATGCAGCTCGAGCTACGCGCTTGTTTGATTTATTAGTAATAAAGAAAATTGAAAAAAAAAAAATATTGTTCCCTTGGCAGGGTTCGAACTCGAAACTAACCGCACCACTTGCCGCTGCCTCTACTCAAGAGCCACACAAATAATTGTGTTTTAATGAGAAAAAAACGAATCCAAATAGCAGCACAGAAAACAATACAATTGCAATTGCAATGCTGTTGATCGAATTCAAAGCAAACACGCGTGAATGTGTGTGTGTGTATGTATACAGAAATTCTTGGAATTTGCGCAATTGCATATAAATTGTGGCTTAATTTGATGGGCAATACAAGTTGGATAATTAACTTGATTTATAGCTATAAGGTAGTAGCGGTGATCGATACTTGATACTTTATTATATATATACTATTCTAGAAGCTAAATATCAAGTTTGGTGACTCTAGCTCATATTATTTGCCGAAATTGCTCAAAAAACGGGATTTCGCTATCGGTTTTTATCGATTACATTGAAACGGGGTAATTTCAAGTATCTAGCTCTTATAGGTTCTGATATCCTTGGGTTCATACATACAGACGGACGGATGGACAAGATCGACTCGGCTGTCGATGCTAATCAAGAATATATAAACTTTATGGGGTCGGGGAAACTTCCTTCAGCATGTCAAATACATTTGCAAAAAAAAATTATACCCTGTTTACCTATTTTTAAATGGTTCAGGGTATCAAAAGGAATAAAATTCAATTATCTCTAAAAAAAGAGTTGATATATATTAAGAGGAATTAAGAAGGAAACTTAACTTTTATGAAAAAAGAGAAGGATCATAATTTAATTATCTTTAAAAAAAAACTAGTTATATTGGGTAAAAAATTTTCCTATTTCGATTTTCAGGTATATTTGGATCAATATAAATGCCGAAAAAGCAGAATAGGGGCTTTTCACTATAATTATTTTAATTACAAGGAAAAAAGGACATAAGAAAATATTAAATAAGGTGAACAAGGAAGTTAATAAAATTATGACACGAGAGAGAAGGGCTGTCTTCGGAACGCCGGAGATTTAATGCCCTTGCAGGCCTATTCTTTTCGTAATGTAATGTAATGTAATGTAAACAGAATAGGTCTTCATACAACTTAATTCGCGACCGGTCGTTCCTATGGCAGCTAAATGATATAGTGACCGATGTTTCATTAAGATAGCTTTATAACTGAGAGAGTAGTTTGCTTAGAAACAGACAGACGGACAAAGGGCAGGATTAAAATTCAATTATCTCCCAAAAACTAGTCATAATTTGGTACGACATTGTTCTATTTCTATTTTCAGGGGCTTGCACTATACGTATTTTGATTAAAAGGAAAAAAGAAAAAAAAAATAATAAATAAAAAAAAATGATATATATTAAAAGAAGAAGGAAGCTAACTATCTTGTGAAAAAAGAGAAGGCTTAAAATTAAATTATCTCTAAAAAACTAGTCATAATTGTGTAGGAAAATTTCCTTTTTCAATTTTCAGGCATATTAGGATAAACATAAAGGGCGTAAAAGAAAAAATTAAATAAATACCTGTTAAGAAAAAAGAGAAGGATTAAAATGCAATTTTCTCTCAAAAACTAGTCATAATAGGGTAAAAAAATGTCCTTTTTCGATTTTCAGGCATATTTGGATCAATATAATAGTCGAAAAAGCAAAAAGGGCCGTTTGCGCTATTGAGCTTTTTAAATAACTTTCACAAATAGAAATAAATAACTTTATTTTATTTCTTGTGTTCCAATTTATTTATAAATTTATTATAAGGTACGATAAGCAGGCAGACCCGAATTGGTCTGTGCTTATTATTTAAGAACAATAGTTTTACAAAGGCAAGCGAACCCGAATTGGTTCGTGCCGATTTTAGCGAAGCGATCATTGCAACAAATTAATATGTTTTGATAATGCAAGTGGCCGATGCGTACCAACTGCACGAAGCGAACCAACTTAACTAAAACTCGACGCACTATTGGTAATGTTTAGGGCAATAAATGTTCGTCACAGCGAAGAGCGCCAGCTTAGTGTAAATAATCTAGTTGCTTCGCAGAGCAAGTATTACAAGATAAGAAGACGATGCTGCTCTTATCAGTGGCGAGGTCGCTCCAGCTGTTCTGGCTGCGTAGCCAGACATTCTCCCCCCGTTGAAAGGCATGGGCTTTCAACTGAATACTTGATGGGCAGTAGGCACAGTTTGTTTGCAGATCTCCTTATCTCTCCTGTTGCGGTGCGCAAGATGGCTACGCGAGCGGCACCAACATTTCCCACGATTAGCTCCGTGATCCTCGCCAGTGGCCACCTTAGAGGCGGCAGATTTTCATCCTTTACGAGGACTATGTCGTTGACTCATAGGCCTGGTTTCGGAGTACACCATTT
>NW_026997153.1:0-1442 GCF_035044405.1 Drosophila montana
TCCTTCTTTAGATGCGTTGATAGAAAGTGTGTGCGAAACTAGCTGAGTACCTTACAACGGTAATCGCTAGTACAAGTAACGGCAACAGCTTGAACATAAGTTACGCACGAAAGAACAAAAAACTTTGAGCGACCGAGAAAGTAAGCAAAGCGACGGCGATCGCTTATATGTATATAAGCCGCACAAAACGAAATTTCCGGTTGCTGATCTTTTAAGTTTGTTGCTTTAATGTAAAGCAATAATATAACAACAACAAAATTCAGGGGTCATCAAAATGTTGCGCTATTGAGCTTTTTCAATAACTTTCACAAATAGAAAAAAAAAAACTTTATTTTATTTCTTGTGTTCCAATTTATTTATATATTTATTATAAGTTACGATAAGCAGATTTAAGAACAATAGATCTACAACTGCAAGCGAACCCGAATTGGTTCGTGCCGATTATAGCGATGCGATTATTGCGACAAATTAATATGTTTTTATAATTCAAGTGGGCGATGCGTACCAAATGCACGAAGCCAACGAACTTAACTAGAACAGACGCACAGCATCGAGGCTTTCGCACAAAATAATGTTAGGGCAATAAATGATCGTTATAGCGAAGAGCGCCAGCTTAATGTAAATAATCTTAAGAGCGAAATTTAAGCAGTTGCTTCGCAGAGCAAGTATAACAAGATAAGAAGACGATGCTGCTCTTATCAGTGGCGAGGTCGCTCCAGCTGTTTTGGCTGCGTAGCCAGACACTCAACATATCAATTTAATTTTTTCTTTCTTGATATTTTCTTTTTAATTAAAATATATGTCGAAGCGGCCGTTGGGTCAGAATTCTTCACACTTTGAGCAGCGAATCTCGGCATCTTTGTTGGTGGCATTTGTTACTCTTTCTAAATTTCGCAGTGCGCAATCACGTCCGTTCGCTCAGACCATTTACTTCTGTCTGTCCACATCAATTCTTTGCCTCGCAACGCAACGAATAATAACGAAAACCAGCGGTAACCGTTTTTGCTTCTTGCAACGCATCGAAAACCAGCGGTTACCGCTTTTGCTTCTTGCAACGCAACGAAAACCCGCCGTAACCGCTTTTCCTTCTTGCAACGCTTTCTTTGTATCCTAACACGAATCAGCTGACAAAGAACTGCACGCACACCAACAACTCTATGCACGGGTCTCACTCAGTGAGAGAATTAACAGTTAGTCCTCTCACCGACTCTCAGTGATATAAGAAATACAAGTCGACAATGACAGTATTCTGTTTTCTCTATTCTTCTGTCTTTTAATTTCGACTCATACAATATTCATGTTGCTGTACTTGAATTCGAATAAAAATAACAATAACAATAGCAATGCTCCGACACGGCCAATTCTGACAATTACACGTCCTCGTGTATAAATTTAGCAATTCATGTTGATATGCTCCGCTCAAGTGTTTTTTCACCTTTCTT
>NW_026997154.1:0-25545 GCF_035044405.1 Drosophila montana
TGCCTGAAAATCGAAATAGGACGATGTCTTACCAAGTTATGACTAGTTTTAGAAAGATAAATAAATTTTAATCCTGCCCTTATTTCATAAAATAATAAGCTTCTTTCTATTCTTAACATATATTAATTTAATTATTTATTATTTCCTTTATTCCTTTTAATCAACATTTATTTAGTGAAAACCCCCTGTTATTTTGTTGCGCCATTTACATTGGATACAAATATTCCTGAAAATCGAATTAGGAAATTTTCTTACCCAATTATGACTAGTTTTTTAGAGATAATTGAATTTTTTTGATCTCTTTTTTCATTACGTAATTAGCTTCCTTCTTTTCTTCATATATATCAATTAAATTTTTTCTTTTTTCCTTTTTTTCAGAATATGTATCTTATTTTCTGTTTCGCCCTTTACAAATATGCCTGAAAATCAAAATAGGAATTTTTTTTTTTCAGTTATGACTAGTTTTTTTTTTTTAAAATAAGTAGCTTCCTTCATCTCTTAATATATATCCACTTAATTTTCTCTTTATTCCTTTTATTCAAAATATGTATCTTTTTTTCTATTTCGCCCTTTACATGGATAATAAAAATTGAAATAGCAAATTTTCCTACCCTAATGTGACTAGGTTTTTAGAAATAATTGAATTTTAATCTATTTTTTTCATACAATAATTCGCTTTTATCTTCTTAATTAAAATATGTATAGTAAAATGGCCCTTTCTCCTTTTTAACCCTTTGATCCAAATATGCCTGAAATCGAAATATTATCCAACTAGCGGGTATAACCCGGCCTTGCCCGTGGCACGTATGTTATAAAATCAATGTTTTCAAAAGCTTTGAAAATGATTTCGAAACTTATCGGACGGGAATCAAACAACTTTTATGCAAATCGGACAAAACTTAAAATTCACCAAAAAAATCTTTGAAATGCATTTTCCACCGAAGGAGTTTAGATTTTGCAAAAAACACGTCTTAAATGATTTTTCTTATAGATCTTTGGAAATAAATTTGAACACAAAACGTCATCCACCAAATCTTCGACCCCCATTTACACCAAGGAGGGATGGATTTTTCAAAAAGTGTGAAACACCCCTCAAATGAATTTGAACATATATCTTTGACATGAGTTTGGGCCCGATCAGATGGTAATCAAAAAACTTTTAAACAACCGTTTTCCGCCAATGTACCACTGTTGCACGGGGTCACTCAGTGAGAGAATTAACAGTGATATAAGAAATACAAGTCGACAATGACAGTTACTCTGTTTTCTCTATTCTTCTTTCTTTTAATTTCGACTCATACAATATTCATGTTGCTGTACTTAAATTCGAATAAAAATAACAATAACAATAGCAATGCTTCGACATATATATAGTGAAAAGACCCTTTTTCCGTTACGCCGTTTATATTGATCCAAAAATGCCTGAAAATCGAAATTGGAAATTTTCTTACCCAATTATGACTAGTTTTTTAGAGATAATTGAATTTTAATCATTCTCTTTTTTCATACCATAATTAGTTTTTTTTTCTCTTAGTATAAATTATTTTTATTTTGCTTTTAAACTTTTTTCGTTTTAATCAAAAAAAGCCCCTTTTTTTCGGAGTTCATATTGATTCAACTATGACTAGATTTTGAGAGGTAATTGAATTTAAATCCCTCTCTTTTTTTTATACCCTTGCAGAGGGTATTATAAGTTTGTCGTGAAATGTGTAACGCATAGAAGGAGACATCTCCGACCCCAAAAAGTGTATATATTCTTGATCAGTATCAACAGCCGAGTCGATATAGCCATGTCCGTCTGTCCGTATGTCCGTCTTTCTGTTTCTATGCGAACTTTTCTGTCAGTTTTAAAGCTATCTTTATGAAACTTTGCAGAATTCCCTTTACTACGCTCCCCATATATATGCAAAATCCTATTAAGATCGGGCAACTATATCATATAGCTGCCATAGGAACGATCGGTCGAAAATTAAGTTTTTGTATGGAAAATTTTAATGTTTTTCAAGATATCTTGACTAAACTCGGCATTTATTAGTTTTACTACGCTCACCATATATATGCAAAATCCTATTAAGATCGAACAACTATATCATATAGCTGCCATAGGAAAGATCAGTCGAAAATTAAGTTTTTGTATGGAAAATTTTTATGTTTTTCAAGATATCTTGACCAAACTCGGTATTAATTAGTTTTACTACTCTCCCCATATATATGCAAAATACTATTAAGATCGGACAACTATATCATACAGCCGCCATAGGAAAGATCGGTTTTTGTATGGAAAATTTTTGTTTTTAAATATATCTTGACCAAACTCGGTACTTATTAGTTTTATTAAACTTCCCATATATATGCAAAATTCTATTAAGATCGGGCAACTATATCATATAGCTGCCATAGGAACGATCGGTCGAAAATTAAGTTTTTGTATGGAAAATTTTTATGTTTTTCAAGATATCTTGACCAAACTCGGTATTTATTAGTTTTACTACGCTCCCCATATATATGCAAAATCCTATTAAGATCGGACAACTATATGATATAGCTGCCATAGGAAAGATCGGTCGAAAATTAAGTTTTTGTATGGAAAATTTGTTTGTCTTTTAAAATATCTTGACGAAATTTGGCAGCACCTATCACGCGGACCAACTCTAACCTAACCGCAGCGAAGCGATCCCAACAGAATTAGTAATCACTCTGTGGCGGAGCTATCCCTACGGCTCCATACCCCCCTTTTCAGCTTCGCGTCTCGGTAAACTACAAATTTCTTGTAGAGTGGACCTGGGTAAGACTGAGTCATCACCCCGGCCAAGAAGCTACTTTGCAAGTGGCGCCCGAGCAGGGACCCTAGGCGTGAAGGGGCGTTGCACTAACGTGGTCTAAAAGCCCATGAAAGTGCCTCCAGGGTGAGTTAAGACCAAGACGGCAAAAGTAAGAAGTTAGCTGCCCGCGGCATAGGAAAAAGGAGCATAAAAAGTCCCACAGGGGTGTCAGCAGCAAACGCACACGGCAAACAAGTGGGGATAACGACAAAAGACAAAGGAGTGACTCGAAAAACTAACGGACAACCATAAAACTTCTCGCTGAGCGCATACGCTCAAACGCATAAGCCGAGAGTCGGCAGAGCGCGCGTCAATGGGACAGCTGCGAATGCCCACCGTGGGGCGTACGCGTCGTAATTGCGCGATCAATAAACGCGACGGGAAAAGATAGGACAATAAAGTGAATTCGGGGTACCGTGGGTCGAGACCGGTACGCAGCGTCACTTTTTAGGGTGGTCAACCAAAAGTGCGACTATTTGTTTGTGCGGCCAATGGTGGTGTTCTGGCTCGATAAAATAAAATTAAGTAAAATAATTGAAAACAAAATTAATTAAAACGAGAAAGAAGTGCTATCTTCGGCACACCGAAGATTTAATACCCCTGCAGACCCAACCTTTTCAAAATGCTCATAGTGCTTTGCCCGTATCTAAGAAGCACAGGGAAAATAGTTAATGCCGAATATGGTTAAGATATCTTGAAAATCAAAACAGGTTTCCATACAACAACTTAATTTTCGACCGATCGTTCCTATCGCAGCTATATGATATAGTAGCCCGATGTGAATAAGTTTTTGCATAAGTGGAGGGAGCATAGTAAAACTAATAAATGCCGAGTTTGGTCAAGATATCTTGAAAAACAAAAAAAATTCCATACAACAGCATAATTTTCGACCGATTGTTCCTATGGCAGCTATATGATATAGTTGTCCGATCTTAATAGTATTTTGCATATATGGGGAGCATAGTAAAACTAATAAATGCCGAGTTTGGTCAAGATATCTTGAAAAACAAAAAAAATTCCATACAACAGCATAATTTTCGACCGATTGTTCCTATGGCAGCTATATGATATAGTGGTACGATCTTAATACGATTTTGCATATATGAGGAGCATAGTAAAACAAATAAATGCCGAGTTTGGTAAAGATATCGTGAAAAACAAACAAATTTTCCATACAACTTAACTTTACGACAGATCGTTTTTATGGCAACTATATGATATAGTGGTCCGATCTTAATAGGATTTTGTATATATATGAGGCGCATAGCAATGTAAATAAATGCCGAGTTTGGCAAGATATCGTGAAGAACAAAAATGTTTTACATACAACAACTAAATTTTCGACCGGTCGTTTTTATGGCAGTGTAGTGTATTCATACATAACTCAACTTGTAACACTCTGTTGGAAGTATAAACAAATATAATGAATCAACCCAAGCGCATATAATATAATTTATGCACATAAACATGCACATACATACATAAAGTGCTGCGCACATGAGTAACATGATCCACTTGAGCAGGCCAAGCTAGCGTGGGAACGCTGAGCTTGCACTTTAGCCGCTCCGAGAGTGAGCGCACATATGTATGAGTACACCCGCTCTCTCTCTCTCTCTTTGTAGCTGTTAACCGATAACAGCATAAGTTTATATATGTTATCCATAGGTTAAGAACATTTTTGAAGACAATAAAATCATTCGGAATATGAACATGAATAAGGACTGAGGTGCGTTAAATATCTGAAATATCTAAAGGGTTATTACGTGGCGAACCGTGACAAGTGTCACGCAACGTGGGAGAAACTAAAAAAAAACATAGCGACAACAACAACATATAAACAAGAGCGGCGGAAGCAACAGCAATAACCCGACTGCAGCAGCCATGATGGGGATGAGTTCTGAGTGAGTAAGGTAAAAGTATTGCGCATAACGCTTGACGAGTATAGGGCAAGATAAAAAACAGCCAGTGAACAGGCTGAAAATAAAGATAAAGATTCAGCCGAGTATAAAAAAACGCAAAGCTGAAATATGCAAGTTGTTATATAACAGCAGCAAGCCCCCGATTTGGAACGATACCAAGAGGCCAGCCGATGAGCTAACTGCAACACTGACCGCAACCAGCAGCCAAATAAGACGGAGAATTTTAAAATTAAACATAAAATTAAATATAAAATCTTATACAATTGTAATGACGCCCACTATGTTGTGTGCGTCAAGGCAGAGAGCAACCTGATAAGTTGCACGAAATATTAGAGGAGATCCCTGCATTGATCGAAATAGGTAATCAAACAAAAAGACCTTCTGCCAACATTCAAACAAAAAATTATTCGATTGTATAATAATAAATTAATTTTTAAAATTTATAGACAAAAAAATGTTTCACTTGTAATAAATTGTTACAACAAATCCTAATAAAAATGGGCTCAAATGAGTCAAAGGTTGAAAAATCAGCCGCAAACGTTATTAATAACGTTAAAGTAATTGATCATAGGGAAAACTTAGAAGATATTGCAATCTTATTGCTAATAATAACCATAATATCTATTATTTCGTTAGCGTTAAAAGTTTATGCAATGCATAACAAAAGAATACAGAAACGCTACATGAGTAGTGCTAATGAGTTAGATAAAATATAAAATTTCGAATTTATAAAAATTTGAACAGAAATAGAAATAGAACAAAGCATAGTATATATATATACTACTAAAAGTTGTGGAATGGAAAGTTATAGCGCGTTAAAAAAATGATTTTAAAGACGAGTCTGAAAAGTCTTATAAATGTGTCAACAATATTGTTGATATTGTTACCAATTATAACGATTAACTTACAACAGAAAATGGGAAGCAGTGTCAAAAACTTTTACAATCGCTAAATAGAAGATTGAAAAATATTGGCATCAGAAGAATCAATCAGATAAACATTCACGATGATTTAAAATTTCATGCTGAGTTTAATGAAAGTCAACTTGAAGAATTTAATGTATCAAAGCCAATAATCGACAAAGAATCTGACAGTGAACTTGAGACACTTGAGGAGTCACCCCATTCTGACACAAAAATGGCACAACAGGTAGCCTTGGACAGGGATTATGTGAAACAAGTTTCATCATCAATCCCTAATCAATCACTAAATCGTTTTTTAACAACCTTGACCATAGCTGAACGAACAAAAGGTGATCAGTAAGACCTAGCCGTCGAAGTTATCAAATCAAAGATAACTGGTCCCATTTTGTACAAAGTGCAAGATGAAAGATTGAAGGGTAACGTCAAAGGTGAACCCCCTGACGTACTAAAAGCGAAACTGTTTAATCAAACAAAAAACAAAAAATATCAAACACAATATACTGTTGTATATATTTGATGATGGCCTAGACAATGACAACGCAGAAAAATTCTCCACCAAAGAATCAATTACTTCGTATTATCTTAGAAGCAGGAAACTTCGTCACTTTCAATGATGTCATTGGTAAATATATCCTTTGCAGCATTGAAACGACTGGAAGTGCCAGTACAGTAATGTACCACAGAGGCAGAGGTAGAGGTAATAATTACCAAAATACCCAAAGAGGTAGACAAAATGGTCGCGGTAACTATAACTAAAATTACCGAAACTATAACAACAGTCCCTACGGACGCTGATAGCGCCAGAAGATTCGTTGCATTTTGCAATTATTACAGTCGTTTTATAAAAACTTTGCAGATTATTCACGTCACATAACGAGATTATGTAAAAAGAATGTTCCTTTCGAATGGACAATGGAAAAGAACAAGAAACTTTGCCAAGCCAAACTTTGCGTCGTAATTAAAAACTACGATATACTAAAAATAGTGACCTTGCACATAACAAATATGCTATGTATTTTAAAACATGGTAAAAAGATTGTTGCAAGAATTGAGATTAGCGAACTTTATACAAATAGAACTCTCGATTTAGGTCAATTTTTCCGAAGGCTTGAAAAAGAAGCCGGCAAATTAGGAATCAGCCAACTCAAAGTGGCACCGAGCGAAAAGAGCAAAAATCAAAACACACTACTATTGGAAAAACATGACGCGTCACATAAAAGAGTACATACGTAGATGTCCAAAATGCCAAAAGTCAAAAACAACGACTCACACAAAAACACCAATGACTATTACAGAAACGCCGATAAATTTCGTTGGACAGAGTGATAGTGGATACTATAGGTCCACTACCAAAATCTGAATTTGGTAACAAATACGCAATTACATTGATATGTGATTTAACAAAATATCTTGTAGCTATTCCAGTACCAAACAAATCCTCTAAGACAGTTGCAAAAGCAATATTTGAACATTTTATACTGAAGTTTGGTCCGATGAAGACGTTCATTTCGGACATGGGAACTGAATATCAAAATTCTGTTTTTAATGACCTGTGCAAATACTTAAAGATATACAATTTAACGACTACAGCAAACCACCACCAGACAGTTGGAACAGTAGAGAGAAGTCGTAGAACTTTCAACGAATACATACGTTTTTACATATCGGTTGATAAAACTGATTGGGATGTATGGCTACAATATTTTGTTTACTGTTTCAACACGACCCCCTCTATGGCACACAACTATTGTCCATATGAGTTAGTTTTCGGCAAAAAGAGCAACTTGCCAAAATATTTTAATAAAGTAGATAATATTGACAAAGCTTAGACTAGAAGAGGCATATAAAAGAGCTAGGATAATGTTAGAAAGCATATGGTAAAAAATAACGAATATCAACTTTAAATTAAATGTAAGAGATGAGATTTTATTAGGAAACGATAATGGCCATAAATTGGAACCAGTTTATTTAGGCCATCATGACGTAATAGGGATAGAAGATAGAGATAACATTATAATAAAAGATACAAAGGGTAAAGAACAAAAAGTTCATAAGGACAGATTACAAATTTTTATTGCATAATACTTCGAAATTTTTTTATGAATTCAAAATCAAAAAAAAAAATATATACATACAACGCCAGCCTAGTGAAAAAAAAAATGTATACAGAAATTCTTGGAATTAGCGCAGCAGCTATGCTGCTAACAAGTACGCGCATACTTTTGTTACTTTTGTTTTCTTAACCGATCTTAATGAAATTTTCGACAGTACATCTTATTGTCGAACAGAATAAAGAATATTTGTATATTCTCAAAAATGCAATTGCATATAACTCGTGGCTGAAATTGATGGGCAATACAAGTTGGATAATTAACTTGATTTATAGCTATAAGGTAGTAGCGGGGAGGTGGCGATAGGTATAAAATGAAAGATACTTTATATATTTATACTATTCTAGAAGCTACATGTCAAGTTTGGTGGCTCTAGCTCATATTATTTGCCGAAATTGCTCAAAAAACAAGATTTCGATATCGATTACTTGGAAACGGGACAAATTATCGAATATCGGAAACAAACTTGATCTGCGCGGGTATTAGGAGGACCTACAGCTAGTCAAGTCTCTAGCTCTTATAGGTTCTGATATCCTTGCGTTCATACATACGGACAGACGGACGGACGGACAGACAGACAGACGGACATGGCTAGATCGACTCGGATATTGATGCTGATCAAGAATATATATATGTCGCATCGTAAGTACGATCTCTAATGAAATGTATCATCGCTAATGAAAGAAGTCCAAAACAGACGATGTTGGGCGTTTTCTCTATCTCCGTTATTCTCTTCCTTAATCCATTTCCTACTTGTGCTTCTGTCTCAAAATAACACGTGGTTTTGCGAGCCCAACTGAGTTGTCTGTTTTGCGTAGACTCGACCCGACAGCGCATTAGAGCGAGAGAAATATAGTCTGTGTGCCAATACCGTATGTATTGCAGTCAGTAGAAAATTAAAGCTGAAGCAGAATGTCAATGTCGAGGAAACGTAAGGCTGGCGCCACGATGGTGGCAGCGCAGGTCATTTCCGACGAACGTTTGTGCACACTTCTGGAGACGCTGTTAAAGGCGCACAGTCAATGCCAGGTGAAAAAAAGGCAGTTGTACTACCAAAGTTTAATCCTGGCTCTGTTGGTGATAGTGCAGCTGCTTGGTGCTCCACGGTGGACCTCATTCCATCAGAAAACCCTCTGGATGGCAGTGCTTTGCTCATTGCGTTAAGTAAATCCCTGGAAGGTAGCGCTTCTAACTGACAGCCACAAATTTGTTTCTCTGGAATGACATGGGACAAGTTTAAGGAATTGCTTTTGCAACATTTCGAAGGCAATGAAACTCCAGAAGCTATTGTTTTCAATGTTCTCAATGGTAGTCCAAAAGACAGCGAGTGCCTTTCTCTGTATGGTAGCCGATTATTAACGACACATGGCAAAATGGAAGTCAATGACTAATTCTAGCGCATGCTGCCCAATTCGATACTAAACTGCAACGTACGGTTTTTACTTACAACATTAAAACACGTAACGAATTGCAAAATGAGCTGCGGACCATTGGCTTTTGGTAAAAAGAAAGTGTCCTGTTGAGGAAAATTCTGCAAGCAAAAGACAGCGTATGCATGCACCCGTAAGATGTCACTTCTGCGGAAAAATGGGCCAAAAATTTGCTGACTGCCGTTCGAGAAAAAACAACGTGAAGACCCAGCAAGGGTCTTCTAGCCGTTCATCTGAAGGAAAGAATGGAGTAATTACTTGTTACAAATGTGGTCCTGGACATATTGCATCGGCTTGTACTGGACGACAGAAACCAACCACTCAAAATAAAATGGATGAGAAACGTGTAAACTTATGTCATGTGGCCAGCTCAATTGGTATTCTGATCTCATCTGGTGAGTCATTTCCATTTTGCTTTGATTCAGGAGCCGAGTGCTCACTTGTAAAGAAATCTGCGTCTCAGCGACTCTCGGGGACACGAATCAATAATATTGTAGTTTTAAAGGGTATTGGAAACAATGCAGAAACAAGCACTTTACAAATTATGTCTAATGTCATTATCAGTGGATATCTTTTGAAGTTATTTTTCATTTAGTTCTTAACATTTACATTGATTATGATGTTATAAGTGGGCGTGAAATTTTAACTCAGAATTTTGGCGTAAAGATAACAATTAATACGTTAGAAAAATGCTTTTTCGTAAAATCCAAAAAAACGGTAAAACTAGATGTTTTCCAGTTGTCCCTTTAGGTGGTCTGTAGTGAATCATGTCCATGAGGCCATTGTACATCTTGATTGGGAAAAAACGTTGGATAAAATGTACGAACTTTATTGGTTTGAGCATATGGCGAAGTACGTTCGTAAATTCGGAGATAACTGCATAACTTGCAAACTGACCAAGCTTCCATCTGGAAAGTTACCAATCGAACTTCACCCCATATCGAAGGTAGACATTCCATAGTGTACGATTCATGTGGATATCACTGGTAAGTTAAGCGGTAAAAAGGATCAAAAGGAGTAACTTTTTCCACACCATAAATGTTAATAGCGAGCGTTGTATAGACGCTGTAAGGTCAGCAATATCGGTATTTGGCGTACCAACACGAATCATTGCAGATCAGGGTAGATCTTTTACTGGAAAAAGTTTTAATGAGTTTTGTTCTACACAAAAAAAGGAATTACACTTGATAGCAATAGGCGCTAATCGCGCAAACAGGCAGGTATAGCGCGAATTGAGCTTATTAAAACGCATGTTAACCGCTGTCAAAAGTAGTCAACGACCTTGGCAAGACGCCTTAGGCGAAATACAGTTAGCTATAAATTGTACAATAAATCGTATAACTAAATCTAGTCCTCTAGAATTACTCATTGAAAAAAGAAGCGAGGTCATTTGATATGTTACCTATAGTCGAAGACGACAATAAAGTTGATATAAATTCTGTAAGGAAAATGGCAAAAGAAAACATAAGTAAGAACGCTATATATGACAAAGAAGGTTTTACAAAAACAAAGCATTATTGTGAAAATTGCAGTCAGTCGAAAATTAAAGCTGAAGCAAAGAATGTTAATGTCGAGGAAACGTAAGGCTGGCGCCACGATGGTGGAAGCGCAGGTGATGAGCTAAAAGGAAAGCATTCTACGACATATACTTTATGGGGTCGGAGATGCTTCCTTCTGCCTGTTACATACATTTGCACAAACACAAAATACCCTGTTTACCAATTTTTAATGGGTTCAGGGTATAACAAATTATATAATGAATTTTTTTTCAAAAAAAATAAAAAGTTTTAGTAATTAAATTTGTACATATTTAATACTTTTAAATTTTTATTTTTTTATATTCACAAATTTTTTCAATTTTAACATCAATATATTTTAATCAATTTTTAAATCCAAACATTTTATTACATTTCACAATTTTATATAACAAACCAGTAAGAGGTTCATGTCGGGAGCTCCCGACTAGGGGTTACCCTGAACCCTCTTCTTCCAACAGGCGATAGGTATAAAATGAAAGATATTTGATATATATATACTATTCTATAAGCTACATGTCAAGTTTGGCGACTCTAGCTCTTATTATTTACAAAAATTGCTCAAAATACCGGATATCGATATCGATTTGAGTCGATTACTTGGAAACAGGGCAAGTTATCGAATATCGGAAACAAATTTTAAAACCCTCTGCACAATAAAATGAAAAGGGGGCTTTTCACTAAATATATGTTGCTTAAAAGGAAAAAAGAAAAAATTAAATTGATATATGTTTAGATAAGAAAGAAGCTTACTATGTTATGGAAAAGGGAAGGATAACTATTCAATTACCTCAAAGAAACTAGTCATAATTAGGTAAGAAAATGTCCTAATACGATTTTTAGACATATTTGTATCAATGTAATTGGCGAAATAAAAAAGGTGCTTTTCAAATACAAATATGTCTAAAAATCGTATTAGGACATTTTCTTACCTAAAATAGAAAAAAGATATATATTTTGAAAAAAAAAGAAATAAATAAATTGATGTATATTAAAAAAGGGCCTTTTCACTACACATATTTTGATTAAGAAGAAAAAAGAAAAAAACTTAATTTAAATAAGCTAAGCGAAAAAAGAAGCTAATTATTGTATGAAATAAGAGAAGGATTCAAATTCAATTATCTAGCCATAATTGGGTAGGAAAATGTCCTATTTCGATTATCAGGCATATTTGTATCAATGTTAAGGGCGAATAATACAAAGAGCGAAAAAGAGAAAGGAATTTTTCACTTAATATATTATAATTAAAAAGAATAAAGGAAAAAATTGAATCGATTTATATTAAAAGAAGAAGAAAGCTTACTATTTTATGAAAAAAGAGAAGGATTAAAATTCAATTATCTCTAAAAACTAGTCATAATTGGGTAAGAAATATTAAATTGATATATATTTAGAGACGAACGAAGCTAATTATATTATGAAAATAGAGAAGGATTAAAATCCAATTATCTCTTAAAAAAACTAGTCATAATTGGGTAAGAAAATGTCCTATTTCGATTTTCAGGCATATCAATACAATACAATACATGGATCAATACAAAGGGCGAAAAAGATAAAACGTGCGTTTTACTGAATATATTTCGATTGAAAAATATTAGGAAAAAAGAATAAATTATATTGATATGAATTGAGAGAAAGGGAAACTAATTATTTTATGAAAAAGAAGTACGATTAAAATTTAATTATCTGTAAAAAACTGGTCATAATTGGGTAAGGAAATATCCTATTTCGATTTTCAGTCTTATTCGGATCAATACAAGGGGCGACAAAGATAAAGGAATATTTCACTAAATATATTTTGATTAAAAAGAATAAAGAAAAAATTGAATTGTTAAATTGAAAAAATGAGGAAAGCTTACTATTCTATAAAAAAAGAGAAGGATTAAAATTCAATTATCTCTAAAAATAATCATAGATTAAGAAAACGGAAAAAATGAAGTAATAGATATCATAATCTTAGGCTAAAAGAAAAAAGATGAAGTAATAATATATTGTAATCATAAGTTAAGAGTAAAAATGAAGTAAATGAAGTCAATTATCGGTTAGGAGTATGCTTACTAAATTAAGAGAGTCCGATTGCGAGCACAATCGAATCACTTGCAACTCTGTTGGTATTATTGGGAGTAACAGAGAGCCAAGCATAGAGAGAGGATTTTCGCCGCAGGGCGAAAAGGGCGAAAAGAGGGTCGTAAGCTGCTGCCGCCGATCAGCAACTTCACTTTGGAACCGACAAGCGTTAGTCTCGGACGTGCGTAGGACAGAAGGACAGAATTTAGGGGCCGCGAGTTAGCTGCCAGGTTAGGTAGGAACGACCTAGAATTAACGGTGCAGCAAGGCTAGGAAAGCTATAAAAGGAGAGAATAAAACGAAAGTGAATGTATATAGAGCAAAAGGGTGTTTACTACACAACACTGTGTAGAAATTGTGCATTTTCAGGCATTCGTTTGCGGCGGAGCGATCCCGGCGGAGCGATCCCAGCGGAGCGATCCCAGCGGCTCCCCTTTTCCCTTAACAGAATTAGTAACCACTCTGTGGCGGAGTTATCCCTACGGCTCTATACCCCCCTTTTCAGCCTCGCGTCTCGGCAAACTACAAATTTCTTGTAGAGTGGACCTGGGTACGACTGAGTCATCACCCCGGCCAAGAAACTACTTTACAAACTAAAAGGAGTGCCAATGGAATCACCGGCCTCCCCAGTAATCGCAGACATAGTAATGAATGAACTGTTGGACAAGATTAGAGACAAATTAACAATAAAACCAAGACTCTTGACCAAATATGTAGATGACCTTTTTGCCATAACTGACCAAATAGAAGTGGAGAAAATTCTAAAAGAATTGAATTCCTTCCACAAACAGATCAAAGTTACCATGGAATTAGAAAAGGACGGATTAGAAAAGGACTACTATTTTTAGACTTTATTGTAAGCAGATTGGACAACACACTCAAAATAAAGTGGTATAAGAAACCCATAGCCTCCGGACGAATACTCAACTTCAATTCAAACCACCCAAAGAGTATGATAATCAATACAGCACTGGGCTGTATGAATAGAATGATTAACATATCGCACACAATATACCACAAAGAAATTGAACAGGAAATCAAAAAACTCTTGACCAAAAATGACTTCCCTCAAAATATAATGAAAACATTATTAAAAAGACGAGAAATCGAAAGAAAAAAGCCAACAGAACCTGCTAAAACATATAAATCCCTAATATATGTACGTCTACCAGAACGCCTCACAAACTCAGACTGTTATAACAAACAAGATATAAAAGTAGCACACAAGCCGAAGAATACATTACAAAAATTCTTCAACAAGATAAAGTCGAAAATCGCGGTGATCAACAAAAGCAATGTCGTTTACCAAATACCATGTGGCGGGGAAAACAACAACAAATGCAATAGTGTCTACATAGGTACAACAAAATCGGAGCTAATAACAAGGATTAGTCAAAATAAATCGGACTTTAAATTAAGACATCAAAATAATATACAGAAAACAGCACTTTTGATGAAACAACCATCTTACAACAAGAACAACACTACAACAAGCGACACACATTGGAAATGCTACACATAATTAACAAACGACTAAACTACAAGACAGACACAGAAAATTGCGCTCACTTGTACAGACACCTCTTGAACAGAAAAACAGCCTCAGTATCAATATCCACGTCAAAAAGCGCAGACGTGTAAAATAATGTGTGTAAAATGTTCGAAATAATCCTTAATTTATTGTTTTACAATTGTTTTTTGTTTTTTTTTTATCTTGGTGTTAGTGCCCTGAAGCCGGTTTGCCGAAGTGCGACCGAAATATATCAGAAGCAAAATATTAAATAAAATTGTTTTCATTGTTTGTCTTTACAAACACGGACCTCGAGCCAGCCAACAAATATTTTATTTAGATTTTATATTTTTTAGATTTTATATTCTGGGAGTAAACCAAGGTGATTTGAAGAAGTAGTCGAAGGAATTGACTTGGGAATACACATATCTAAGAGGGAGTTTAGGGTGTTATAAAAAAAATTTGCAGCAGTATTCATATCAACCGAGTCATATAAGAAATACCAATCGGTTGCATAAATAAGTTGATGCAGTAATGAATATTTTCCTTTGCGAAAGCAACGGCAGGGGTAATTGGCTGGTGAGCACGAAATGAGAGGATTACAATTGAACATTGCAACCTCTAAAGTAGGATGATATACATCCTCAGGAAGAGATACAGGAGGGGACCTAGACACATTAGAAATAAGGTAGTCGTTAACGAATACAAGGTCAAGTGTTATATGCAAATGATTAGAAATTGAATTTATTTGAAACAACGAAAGATCAAGCATGCAATATATAAAGTCATGCTGTGCTGAGGGCACTTAATATGTGAATAATGACCAAGAGATGTTCGGCAAATTAAAATCACCCAACACAATAAATAGGTCATTATCACCCACGTGTGAAGAAACTTCGTTAACACAAGAAATACGTTTCAAATTAACTTGAATATCTGAAGAAGGAGGAACATAAGAGCTTGAAATATAAATATTCCGTGTAGGAAAAGACACCTTGACTGAGACGATCTCAGCGTCAGTAGGCGTACTAAAACTGAATAGTTCTGACTGGAGAGTATCTTTAACGGCAATTAATACCCCACCACCTCGAGTCGGCCGATCATATCTATGCAAATTAAAATTAATCGAAAAAACCTCAAAATCAGATATGGTTGAATTTAACCATGTTTCTGAAAATGCGATTATATCCGAATCGAGGGAAGTGCTGGCCATGAAAACATTTTTAAGTTTTGAAATGAGGCCTCCGACATTCTGATAATGAATAGAGACTTGGTCGGAAGAAGAAGTTAGTTTTTTGGGGCAGTAATGGTACCCTGTATCGAAGGGACTGGAAGGGTGACAGGCTGGTTACGCTTTTTTGGCTTGAAATCGTGAACAATCATGTGTGGAGGCCAAAATTTGGGATCACAAATGATTGGGAACATATCATGTAAGAAATACCAATCGGTTGCATAAATAAGTTGATGCAGTAATGAATATTTTCCTTTGCGAAAGCAACGGCAGGGGTTATTGGCTGGTGAGCACAAAATGAGAGGATTACAATTAACTATTGCAACCTCTAAAGTAGGATGATATACATCCTCAGGAAGAGATAAAGGACTGGACCTAGACACATTAGAAATAAGGTAGTCGTTAACGAATACAAGGTCAAGTGTTCTATGCAAATGATTAGAAATTGAATTTATTTGAAACAACGAAAGATCAAGCATGCAATCTATAAAGTCATGCTGTGCTGAGGGCACTTAATAAGTGAATAATGACCAAGAGGTGTTCGGCAAATTAAAATCACCCAACACAATAAATAGGTCATTATCACCCACGTGTGAAGAAACTTCGTTAACACAAGAAATACGTTTCATATTAACTTGAATATCTGAAGAAGGAGGAACATAAGAGCTTGAAATATAAATATTCCGTGTAGGAAAAGACACCTTGACTGAGACGATCTCAGCGTCAGTAGGCGTACTAAAACAGAATAGTTCTGACTGGAGAGTATCTTTAACGGCAATTAATAACCCACCACCTCGAGTCGGCCGATCATTTCTATGCAAAATAAAATTATTCGAAAAAACGTCAAAATCAGATATGGTTGAATTCAACCATGTTTCTGAAAATGCGATTATATCATAATCAAAGGAAGTGCTGGCTATTAAAAGATTTTAAGTTTTGAAAAGATACCTCTGACATTCTGATAATGAATAGAGACTTGGTCGGAAGAAGAAGTTAGTTTTTTGGGGCAGAAATGGTACCCTGTATTGAAGGGACTGGAAGGGTGACAGACTGGTTACGCTTTTTTGGCTTGAAATCGTGAACAATCATGTGTGGAGGCCAAAATTTGGGATCACAAATGATTGGCAGCATATCATGTGAAACATTTATTTTGAATGATGATATTTCACGAGGAGTGGAGAAATTAAATTTGGTAATTGACACGCTAGCAGAACGACCGGCTCAGGGAAACGGACAGAGGCACCATCCGGACCGGGAGCGGATCGGCAGCGATGTCAGCGGAGCCCGGTGACAGAAGTTGTTTTGCGAGTCGAGGGGGGTCGTGTCATCCCGACGATCAAGATCGGCGAGGACTACGCGGCGACAATCGACACCGGCGCCACCCGATCGTTCATCAGTAGTGCCTGCGCGGTGAAGGTAGCGAAGAACGTGGAAATTAGAGAAATACAACCGAGGATACGGCTGGCGGAGGGGTCAGGATTAGACGACGCGCGGATGCTGCGCGCGGAGCGTGCCGCTACTAATCATGACGTCGATGCTAGACCAAGTGATCCTAGGTATGGACTTTTTGCGGCCGATAAGTACGACGATTCGTTGCGGGGACAGCGAGATGACGCTAGGGACGCCGGAGACCGGAAATTAGGAAAGGGGCGACTGGCTGGCTATGGAGCTGATTCCGGAGGCAAGGTTAGGGATTCGGCAGGGGGTGGCGGTCCGTCCCGAGTAGAGAATCCCGGAGGCGCGATCGAATGATCGAGGTATGTCCAGGGTGCCAGTGAAGGTGCGGTTGGACGATGAAGAGGTGTCCAGGGTGCCAGTGAAGGCGCGGTCGGACGATAATGGTATGACAGGGTGCCAGCGGACGTACGGTCGGACAGCGAGGTGTCTAGAGTGCCAGGAAAGGATCAGAAGCAGAACCGTAAAGTGGACCCGACAGTGCGTAGGGTGAAAGGGCAGATGACTACGGAAGTCAGCAGAGGTGTGGATCCGGGGCCCACGGGTAGAACAGCACCTAAAAGCGTGAAGCTGGGGAGGGTGGCTGATTCCAACGGGCAGGAGAATCAACCTCAGGCCTCGGAAGAAATCGTACTAGCGGGAAAACTAGTCGAAGGGGCAAATACGGCCGCGGGAGCTAGTCACGAGGCTAGCAGTGGTGAAGGGTCTGGAGAGAGGAGTCCCAACGGAGAGGACGTCTGGCCGGCAGATCTGGAGCCGAGTCTGCAGGAGCTTCTACACGCGGAATTGGCACGATTCGAACAGCTGAAAGGCGTGTCCCACATAGCTAGCCACTGGTGAAAAAGAAGACCGGAGAATGGCGAATATGCATCAACTATCGGCAGCTAAATGCACGTTCGATTCAGGACGCATATCCAGTACCCCGGATAAACCACATTTTAGAGCGCCTGCGGAACGCACGCTATATATCGACGCTGGATCTGAAGCAAGGATATTGGCAGATACCCATGGAGGAAGGGAGCAGGCAGTATACCGCGTTCACATTTCCAAGTCGGGGACTATACCAGTGGAAAGTGATGCCCTTTAGTCTGCACTTGGCCTGCGCCAAGTTCCAGAGAGCACTGGATTCGGTGATAGGGCCGGAAATGAAGCCCCACGCTTTCGCCTACCTGGACGACATCATCGTCATAGGCGCAACCAAGGAACAGCACGTAGCCAACCTGAGAGGTGTTCCGTCGACTGAGGGAAGCGAACCTAAAGCTCAACATGGAGAATTGCCGTTTCTTCCCAAAGGAGCTGGTATATTTAGGACACGTAGTGAGCGGCGAAGGAATGCGGACGGACCCGTCAAAGGTGCTCGCGATCCAGAGGCTGACTGCCCCATCGAACTGCAAGGAGCTGCGTCAGTGCCTTGGGATGGCATCGACGCTTCGTCCCCAACTTTGCGTCGGTAGTGCAGCCGATAACAGCTCTCTTGAAGAAGGGAAAGGAGTATGATAATCAGTACAGCACTCGGCTGTATGAATAGAATGATTAACATATCGCACACAATATACCACAAAGAAATTGAACAGGAAATCAAAAAACTCTTGACCAAAAATGACTTCCCACAAAATATAATGAAAACATTATTAAAAAGACGAGAAATCGAAAGAAAAAAGCCAACAGAACCTGCTAAAACATAAAAATCCCTAATATATGTACGTCTATCACAACGCCTCACAAACTCAGACTGTTATAACAAACAAGATATAAAAGTAGCACACAAGCCGAAGAATACAGTACAAAAATTCTTCAACAAGATAAAGTCGAAAATCGCGATGATCAACAAAAGCAATGTCGTTTACCAAATACCATGTGGCGGGGAAAACAATAACAAATGCAATAGTGTCTACATAGGTACAACAAAATCGGAGCTAATAACAAGGATTAGTCAAAATAAATCGGACTTTAAACATCAAAATAATATACAGAAAACAGCACTTATGACCCATTGTATGAAAAGCAACCACACACCAAATTTTGATGAAACAACCATCTTACAACAAGAACAACACTACAACAAGCGACACACATTGGAAATGCTACACATAATTAACAAACGACTAAACTACAAGACAGACACAGAAAATTGCGCTCACTTGTACAGACACCTCTTGAACAGCCAAACAGCCTCAGTATCAATATCCACGTCAAAAAGCGCAGACGTGTAAAATAATGTGTGTAAAATGTTCGAAATAATCCTTAATTTATTGTTTTACAATTGTTTTTTGTTTTTTTTTTATCTTGGTGTTAGTGCCCTGAAGCCGGTTTGCCGATGTGCGACCGAAATATATCAGAAGCAAAATATTAAATAAAATTGTTTTCATTGTTTGTCTTTACAAACACGGACCTCGAGCCAGCCAACAAATATTTTATTTAGATTTTATATTTTTTAGATTTTATATTCTGGGAGTAAGCCAAGGTGATTTGAAGAAGTAGTCGAAGGAATTGACTTGGAAATACACATATCTAAGAGGGAGTTTAGGGTGTTATAAAAAAAATTAGCAGCAGTATCCATATCAACCGAGTCATATAAGAAATACCAATCGGTTGCATAAATAAGTTGATGCAGTAATGAATATTTTCCTTTGCGAAAGCAACGGCAGGGGTTATTGGCTGGTGAGCACAAAATGAGAGGATTACAATTGAATATTGCAACCTCTAAAGTAGGATGATATATATCCTCAGGAAGAGATAAAGGACTGGACCTAGACACATTAGAAATAAGGTAGTCGTTAACGAATACAAGGTCAAGTGTTCTATGCAAATGATTAGAAATTGAATTTATTTGAAACAACGAAAGATCAAGCATGCAATCTATAAAGTCATGCTGTGCTGAGGCAAATTAAAATCACCCAACACAATAAATAGGTCATTATCACCCACGTGTGAAGAAACTTCGTTAACACAAGAAATACGTTTCATATTAACTTGAATATCTGAAGAAGGAGGAACATAAGATCTTGAAATATAAATATTCCGTGTAGGAAAAGACACCTTGACTGAGACGATCTCAGCGTCAGTAGGCGTACTAAAACAGAATAGTTCTGACTGGAGAGTATCTTTAACGGCAATTAATAACCCACCACCTCGAGTCGGCCGATCATTTCTATGCAAAATAAAATTATTCGAAAAAACGTCAAAATCAGATATGGTTGAATTCAACCATGTTTCTGAAAATGCGTTTATATCATAATCAAAGGAAGTGCTGGCTATTAAAAGATTTTTAAGTTTTGAAAAGATACCTCTGACATTCTGATAATGAATAGAGACTTGGTCGGAAGAAGAAGTTAGTTTTTTGGGGCAGAAATGGTACCCTGTATTGAAGGGACTGGAAGGGTGACAGACTGGTTACGCTTTTTTGGCTTGAAATCGTGAACAATCATGTGTGGAGGCCAAAATTTGGGATCACAAATGATTGGCAACATATCATGTGAAACATTTATTTTGAATGATGATATTTCACGAGGAGTGGAGAAATTAAATTTGGTAATTGACACGCTAGCAGAAGATTTGCTAGCAATATAGGCTGCCAATAAGTCAGAGGTGGTGTCAGACGAAAGTCGAGACACGAAAACTTGCCTCTTTGGCCCTACCATCTACTGTATTACCTTCAGCCCCATCTGCTCCTACTTTAACTATTGTTGCCCCTTAACTGTTGTTGTCTCGACTTTCGTCTGACACCACTTCTGACTCATTGGCAGCCTATATTGCACTTGTGAGTCAAATACGTTCACTACAGCACTGAGATGACTGGTAGTATGAACTCTAATTGATTCATTGTTTTGAATGAGCCTGCCTCAAGAATTGTCTAGAGCTTTCCATTTTCGCAATTTCTTGTCATTGTTGTTATGGCTTCTTTGGTACTGAAAATGTCAGCATGTTCAGCACCTAGGCCTTCATCAATATACGATGTTTCTACCAATTTGCGTAAATTGTCTATTTCATTCCTAAATTGTGTTGCTGTTTTACCTTTTGGTATACATTTGACATTTTAGCTTTTACTACGTCATATGTTTCACCGACAATTTTCTCTTGCAATATCTTAATAATATCTACTATCTTAGTCTCATTTTGAACTATGTAGAGGGTGGAGCCAATTATTTTTGACTATTACTTCAATTGCAATGCTTTCATAAGGACCCTTTGTCAGGTTGACCAATTTGATTGCTGTAATAAATCTTTGCATATGGAATTTTCTTCAAATGCTGGAACTGATTGTGAAATTTCTCTTATGTATGCCCTTTGATCTGCTGATTCGTCTGTTATTGTGATAAATTTTTGTTATGTTACACTGGAATTTAAAGCGGACTCTGAATCTTGATCTGAAGATTCAGCTACTGTTAAAACAGCTGGAATTGTTAGGTCGTTTAAATCTTTTTCCTCTATATCGTTATCTGAATTGTTTACCGACTCAATCTCTTCCTGCTCTGTCAATTTAAGTTCTTGCTGGTCTGTCGATTCATGTTTTTCACCTGTTTTGAATGTGAAAGGGCTGTTTAGAATTGTTGGGATTTCTATATCCAAGCTATATTTCCCTTTTATTGATATCAAGTTTGACCAGAGCCTTACTAAAACTTTTGATACCTCTGACCAGTTTTTAGAGTTTAACGTTTTCTTATTGTCATGTATTAGTATACGTGCTTCATTAAAGCATGTTACTAATATCTTAGCATGTTTATTAACAGTAATCTCTTGGATGTCTCTGTTTTGCTCTAGCGGGTTATAAGTTTTTTCAAATTTGTTTTTCATTTCTATAAAAGTGGTACGGATTTCCGTCCATCCCATAATGGGATTCTAGAATAATTTTTATTCATTATTTTTTTTGTTTATTTTGAGGGAACCCTTTTTTTTCGTTTAGTTATTAATATATATACTTTTTTTTCTTCATATAAAAGTTGTTTTTACATTATATCGAGGTCGTTTGCCTTGCTTAGTTATTTTTTTTTTAGGCATTTATGTAATTTATAAATTTTGAAAAACATGCTGGCTGACATTAATATTACAATGATAATAAGCAGTGTGCTAATAAGGCTTAAATCCTGGTTTTCTACTTTATTAATTACATTAGCAGTGGAATCCACTGTCTTAGAGTCTATTAAGCCCATTTCTACAGTGTCTGTTTTACTTATACTTGTGTCAATCATTCACAAAAATTGATCATTTTTTTTGTGTTAAATGGAATTTATCGTTCTAAGTTAAGTCTATAAATCAAATTAATTAATCAAATTTGATTTTAAAATTTTTTTTTACAATTTGAATTTTTTTTTTCTTACCTATTGTTTCGAATGGCTGTACAGGCCAAACGTCTTGCCGGTCGACTCAATTGTCGTCGGGCATTATTACAATTTTTAGGTTATAGTTATAACTATTTAATTTAATATGTTGGGCGATCTTGAGAGCGCTGCCGGTCCTCTCGTTATAGGGTGCTCTGTATTCCCTCGTAGGCATAAGCGACGGTTTGCCTCTCATGCAACTCGTCTTAGTTGCTTTGTATTCCCTCGTAGGCATAAGCGGCTTTTTGCTTCTCATGCAACTCGTCTTAGTTGCTTTGTATTACCTCATATGTATAAGCGGCGGTTTGTCTCTCATGCAACTCGTCTTAGTTGCTTTGCATTCCCTCGTAGGCATAAGCGGCGATCTGCCTCTCATGCGTTGGTTGACTCTGCTTCCTGAATACGGCAGGTGCCCTCGCAATGGGGGCTGTAGAGGGGACCCTCTCAATCTGGTGGGCATCGGCGTGGGCGTGCTGGTATCTGTCTTGGCGGTAGACGAGGATTCTTTGTTAGTTTTGTAATTTTTATTTCTGAGGGACAGAACTCGCTCTTTGATTTTAATAATGACTCGAGTTGTTCGAGTTCGTCATTCAGTTTCATTGCAGTGTCCCATGGGAGAGGATTTTTGCATTAATATAGGAGTCTTACGATTTCAGACTTTCTCCGTCTGATTCGCTCCTTAATGCCACTGCGTCTGGGCTTATTGTTTGCCCTAGAGCTCACGCCCTGTACTCACTCGGTATATTTTTTTTTATTTTTCCAGCTCCAGGCCAGCTCCAGCTCGTCTGCTCTACTCCAGTCCTGTCACGGTCGCCATGTAATATGTTTAATATGTTAGGTCACTTGGAATATGTTTAATATGTTACTGAAGTAAAAGAGTTCGACACGTTTGCACGTCAGTGCAGTTTGACTTGTATGTTCTCAATGAATATATTTTTATTTTCAATTGTTCGCTTAGCCTATGGATATACATATATTTTCTTATACTGTTATTGGTTAACAGCTACAAAGAGAGGGAGAGTGAGTAGCTAGCATATGCCTGTATTAGTGAGCATATATATTGCTCTCGGAATGCGCTCATACTACAGCATGCATAATTCACACATACAAACATAGGTGCTTGCACGCCATTGGCTGAACAAGAACTTCTCTCGAGCATATGTGTGTTATTTTCATAACATAGTTATTGCACAAGTTGCGCCTTGTAGAAAAATTATTTTATTCTTAAATTTAAGTGCACAGTGTATAGTTAGTACCTAGGATAATGTAAAGCAGAAGTACTTTGCGTCGATCTTAAGTTTAAAACTTTTCGATCAATGTACTTCGAAAACGAAGCGTCACAAAGTATCATCGACCAGCTTTGCTGAAGGCAGGCTGGCGACTAACTTCGTTGCTCGGGTCAGCATCAGCAATCCGCTATTTCGGCATTCGTTCGTCAGGCTTTTGGAGAACGAATAGCCAGTCGGCAGGCATGTCGTGCGAAAACTTAAACGCCAGATGAAACGCCAGGCATGAAATTTTTCGTCGCATGCAAATGTATGGGCGTTACTCATCTTAGTGTTTATATTGTCTTTGCCGCTACTACTAAGTTAATAATCCAACAATAATGTATTGTCCACCAATTTAAGCTTCGATTTAAATGCAAATGACTTTTTGAGAATACACAAATATTCTATGGGATATTTCATTAACAAAAGTCATATGTTTTGGTTGCGTACGTGTCAGCGAAAGCTAGCGCAAATTCCAAGAAGTTCTGTATACATGGACACATACACACATTCATTCGAGTCTGCTTTGAATTCGATAGTGCTGCTATTTTAATATTCTATTTTCTCGTTAAGACTGAATTATTGGTGTGGATGTTGAAAAGTAGTGTGGTGTGTCACGAGCTCGAGACCTATCGTGGAAGTAAACGAGCGCGTAGCGTGATATGCATATGATGTTAGTAGAAGAGGGTTCAGGGTATTCCCTAGCCGGGAGCTCCCAACTAGAGCCTCTTACTTTTTTTAACATCTTTCAATTTAATTTTTTCTTTCATAATAATCAACATATATTTATATTTATATATATATATATAAAAATCGAAATAAGACATTTTCTTACCCAATTATGACAAGTTTTTTATAGATAATTGAATTTTATTCTTCTGTATTTTCATAACATAGTTAACTTCCTTCCTCTCACTATATAAATCAATTTATTTTTCTCTTTTTTCCTTTCATTCAATATATGAATTTTTTTTTCTATTTCGCCCTTTACCTTGCTACAAATACGCCTGAAAGTCGAAATAGGACATTTTCTTGCCAATTAGGAATAGTTTTTTAGAGATAATTCAATTTTAATCCTTCTATTTTTCTCATCAAATAGTAAGCCTCCATCTTTTTTTAATATATATCAATTCCAATTTATCCTTTATTTTTTTAGTCAAAATATATATAGTGAAAAGGCCCTTTTTCATTTCCGCCCTTTGTTGTAGTAGGGCGGGAATCCGAAACAGGGCCTTTCCACGATGTATATCTTGACTAAAAAAACAAAGGATAAATTGGAATTGATATACGTTAAAAAAGGGTGGAGCGCTTACTGCTCGATGAGAAAAACAGCAGGATTAAAATTGAATTATCTCTAAAAAACTAGGCCTAATTGGCAAGAAACACGTCCTATGTTCGACTTGCAGGCGTATTTGTCAGCTAGTGCTATATGGGCAGAGTACAGGACAATGTTCTCTGCCAATATAGGAACAGTTGTTTAGAGATAACCTTCAAGCGTAATCACTTCGTGTTTTTCTCATCAAACCTAGTTAAGCCTCCATCTGTGCTGAGCAGATATCGCTCCCCCAACGTATCCTTCATTTCGTTAGTCAAGATATCATCTAGTGAAAAGGCCCTGCGGCACTTTGCCCTACTACAACAAAGGGCGGAAATGGAAAAAGGGCCATTTTCACTATATATATTTTGACTAAAAAAATAAAGGATAAATTGGAATTGATATATATTAAAAAAAGATGGAGGCTTACTATTTGATGAGAAAAATAGAAGGATTAAAATTGAATTATCTCTAAAAAACTATTCCTAATTGGCAAGAAAATGTCCTATTTCGACTTTCAGGCGTATTTGTAGCAAGGTAAAGGGCGAAATAGAAAAAAAAATTCATATATTGAATGAAAGGAAAAAAGAGAAAAATAAATTGATTTATATAGTGAGAGGAAGGAAGTTAACTATGTTATG
>NW_026997155.1:0-1193 GCF_035044405.1 Drosophila montana
TTGTTTGAGTTTTTTTTTGTTTGTTTGAATGAAACTGACCCTCGCTTAATATATATATAAAATATTAATCAATCGGACTGGAGTTACCGGAATTTTGGCAATGGACAAGTTGAGCTAGTTGCACTGCTACTTATCTACTACTACCTTTACTTACCTTTTATTGCAGATCCACCAATGCTTGCTGGGGCGAACTGGATATGCCAAATGTTGAAGAAGAATCCGGCTCGAAGGACCAAATGTTGTAGTAGGGCGTCCGCAGGGCTTCCAGATGAACTTCTACGAAATGAATTATCGTTGGGGAGCGTTTCTGGTCTGCACAGTTTTCTTAAGAAGGTTTGAAAAAACACGTTTTGTTCGCTTGAAGGTTATTTTTCATCTGTTCTATATTTTCAGAGTACATTACAATGTATTAGTGTAAGTGAGGTGAAATTCATGTTCCATGTACTTGTTCCGGAATTACATGGCGGTTGGATGGCGACTGCCGGATACACTTCTTGTGTGAACACCCTTCTTATTGATACAAATATGCCTGAAAATCGAAATAGGACATTTTCTTACCCAAATATGACTATTTTTTTTTAAAATCTTTTTTTTTCATACAATAATTAGCTGCTATTTTCCTGTGGTATATATTATTAATTTAGCGCCCTTTATATTGATCAAATTATGCCTGAAAATCGAAATTGTACAATTTCTTACCCAATAATCATCAGATTTTTAGAGATAACTGCTTTTAATGCTTCTCTTTTTTCATAATATAATAACCTTCCTTCTTTTCTTAATTTAATTAATTATTCCTTTATTCTTTTTAATCAAAATATATTTAGTTAAAAGCCCCAGATGTTTCTCTTTCGCCCTTTATATTGATACAAATATGCCTGAAAATCGAACTAGTAAATTTTCTTACTCAATTATGACTAGTTTTTAGATATAATTGAATCTTATTCCCTTTCTTTTTTCATACAATAACTAGCTTCTTTTTTCTCTTAGTATACAATTATTTAATTTCTTCTTTTAAACTTTATTTCTTATAGTCATAATATTTTTAGTGAAAAGCCCCTTTTTCCTTTTTCTCCCATTCTATTGATCCAAATAGCACATTTTTTTACCCAATTGTGACTAGTTTTAATAGATAACTGAATTTTATACTTCTCTTTTTTCATAACATAATAAGCTTCCTTCTTCTCTCCATA
>NW_026997156.1:0-4904 GCF_035044405.1 Drosophila montana
ACAAAAAAATTTTTAATACAACATAATATACAAAAATATAAAAATAAAAATAATACTAATAATAATTTTTAGATTAAATAACTACAATATATTACGTTATTTTTTTAAAAAGGGAGGTGTAGTATGTTGTATGCCAAATGAGCATATGACCACAGTATTGTAGAGTATACAATATAACAAGTGGTCATATGCCCAACTTAAAAGTAAGAGTAAGAGTAACAACTCATAACATAACGACACTTTGTTGCTATGTTTATACAAACATAAATATACATAAGTGCAGTAATAGGATCCGTCACTTATGTGGACTGGCCGCAGCGTGAGATCGCTAGCGTAAGCACTTCTTGAGTATGTACCATCTGTACATATATATTTATATATACATAACTACATAGGCACATATGTACTGCAACTCTCTCTCTCTCTGCCGACGTTCTTAGCGGCAGAGCTCCCTCAGAATATTCCATGTAATAAGCTAAGATATAAACTGAATAAAGGAGAGCAATCACTCTCAACGAAACCTCAAACGAAACAAGACGTGTGTTTCTTATGCTTTACTATTCTTGTCAATCATCGCGAATCAGTTACAGCCGCTGACGGCGCTCCTAAAGAAGGGACAGAAGTGGACATGGGCTGAAGAACAGGAGGAGCCATTGCGCCAATCGAAGGATAGCTTGACGACTGCTCATGTGTTGGTATGTCCGGACTTGTGCGCCAAATTTGTGTAGCAGGCTGACGCGAGTGAATATGTCGAATATGGATGGAGCAAAAATGGTGAATATGGATAGAGGGAAAGGTGCAGGTGATAGCATATGTGAGTCGGAACCTGCTGCAAGCAGAGGTAAACTACTCCGCCACCGAGAGGGAGTGCCCGGCGATCGTGTGGTCGATCCGGAAGTTATGCTGCTACCTGGAGGGCTACCGTTTTGATGTGATAACGGATCATCAAACAAATCATCGGTAATCAAGTGGCTCAACTCGATCGAGAGCCCTTGGGGAAGGATCGCGCGGTGGGTACTGGAACTGCAACAGTTCCAGTTCGATGCCACTACCAAAGAGGGAAGCTCAACTTCGTGGCTGATGCTTTATCAAGGCATTTTCTAAAGACCTGTCAGCAAGCAGTGGTGGCCAAGCCCCCTTGCCAATGGGTCGCGAGTATGCGTGCCAGGAGGCAACTGTATAGACATTTGGGTCACCGGACGGACGACGAGGACTACATTCCCTAGAAACTACGTGTGACCACAGGTCAACAGCAAAGGGTAATACAGGAATGCCATGATGCCCTCACGGCCAGACATCAAGGCGTGACGAAAACCTTGTCGAAAATCAAGAGCCATCAACTCCAGCCGGCCGGTCGGCGATCTTAAAGACGGCGTTCCGCGAAAGGGTTTTGAGTAGGTTCGGGGTGCCCAAGAAGTTTTTGTGTGACAATAGGTTGCAGCTTACAAGCCGTATCTTCAAGTCGTTTCTGTAGAGGTGCAATACACTGCCCGTACTATTTCCAAGAGAATCCCACTGAGAGGACCAACAGGACTGTAAAGACCATTATCGAGGGACATCAGAGTTCGTGCTACGAGCTCAAGTTTGAAAGATCGTTTGCGGTCAATACAAGTGTGGCGGACTCGACGGGTTTCAGTCCCGGTTTTCTCATGCAGGATAGGGAGCCGCGGTTACCCGCCGCTCTTTGTGATCAGGTTACTGAGGGGTCCGCAACTAGTGCGTTCGACCGTAGGACAAAGATGGTTAGGTTGTGGGAATTTTTTGATGTCGTCCACAGCAATCTACAGGGCGCTTCAAAGGACCCAGGCAGTCATTACAACTTGCGAAGACGTGAGTGGCAACCTTCATTGTTTAAAGCCGCTGAGGGATTCGCCGCGAAGCTGGGTTTAAAATTCAACGGTCCCTATCGAGTCGTAAAATTTATATCCCTCAACAAAGTGCGTCTCATGAAACCCCGCGAACGCAAGAAAAGGGTGTCCAACATCGCGTAATTAAAGATTTTCTCTCAGGAGGCGACCAGTGACGGCGAAGGGAAGCAAGAACCGATGGACGAAGCTGCACTGCTAGGACAGGGAATATCATAGATAACAGAATAATTAACCAATACTCTAAGTTAAGTGTAAGCCCCGAAGTCATCGCCATAAACACCGCCAAGAGACGGTATGGTCGTTAAAGTAAGGGGGGTGTGAGGCGGCTACTAAATTAGCCACCCCACAGATCGTAATCATAGTTATAGTATATAAGAATTGTTAAAGATATTGATTTAGTAATAGGAATAGCTAAGGCAAGGTGCCGAATTGTTGAAGTTAGTTAAGGGCAAGGAGCCCTAATAGCTTAAGTTTGAATTCAATCGCCAGCCGCCGCTGCAACCGTGCACCGCATATTGGTTGCCCAACACCGTCCTCAAGAGCTAAAGCTCCGAGGCGAAGTTGCGAAAACTCGCTGCTATGTTGAGCGAAACGAGGCAAGCGCACGACTCGACAGCGAGCGAGCCAGACTTTCGCAGCGACGATCAGAGTAAGTAGGCGAGTGTCAATGAAGACAAAAGTGACGAACATATCCCTAAGTGGGTAGCGGCGAGTTAGGGCTCCAGACAGTGCGGCAGGGCCTTTATATATGAAAGACTAGTTGGGTAGTGCATAATAACTATAGAGAATGAAGCGCGAATAAAAGCAATGTTAGTATCGAAGTCCGCGAACTCTTTTTATTTTCTGTTATCACTTATGTCGGGCATCGTGGCCGGTGATTAACATAATACCCTTCTCTAACCTAAAGTGTGATGTGTAGTGGTACGAGGCCCATCCCGTCGCCTGTGAGAACAATCCCGTCCTTTAGTGTGTGTGTGTGTTTAGACTACCTCAGACAGGTAACGCCCGCGATATTCATCAAGCGCTGAAGGCAGACTTGGCCGTTTTGGATGTACGCCGCTATCCCACCAGGTCTGCCCACACGAGGAGTAAATGTGTGTGTACAACTAACGACAGAATAGCGACACCGTGGGTTGCCATTGAGCCCCCAAGGCGATCTCAAGCGGCTCGTGGAGGAACACGTCTTCATACCCTGCACAAGTAGTACAGGGTTAACCCGTTTAAGCATTGTAATGGAGTTCGTTTCAATCCTGACAACATTTAATATAGAAAACAACAAGTCAAATTTATGGGCCATAGTTTGTCAGAAGGGCAAATAAGACCACAAAGAAAATATCTTGAAGCAATTCTTTTTAAATATTTAGGTAAAACGAAATATTAATTTAGCATCGTCAAGTACATCACGGTAGCAAATCTGAATTTCGCTCCATGTGAGTTGTTTTTTGGGTGGTTGTGCAAAACAAAATTACCAGTTAAAAAATCTGAACTAACCAAAATCAAAATTGATGAATATCCCTAAAAACAAACAAGTAAGAGGCTCTAGTCGGGAACTCCAGACTAGGGGATACCCTGAACGCACTTCTATGCGCCACGAGCTGGTTTGCTTTGGCAGTAATAAAAATATATTTAAAATTTGGAGGCGGCTACTTTGAGTCAGCCACCCCACAGTTCTCGATCCACGGCAAGGAGCCGTTGTGTTGTCATATTTGAATTTGTTTTGTTAGTTTATAAGTAGTAAAATAAGATCTTAGCTTAAGAGGCAAGGAGCCAACAGTATTATAAGTTATGTTAATTAAAAAATCTATTAGAATAAGAGAGAACCAAACTAAAGGCAAGAAGCCATAAAGCTTATAAATCGTAGCATCATTGGAGTTAGGGCATGGGGCTACGCATAAGTATGTTTGAATTAAACCGCCGGCCGACGCAGCAACTGTGCGTTGCCGATCGGTTACTCATCACCGTCTCGAGAGCGCAGCTTATATTCGGCGGCGAAGAGAGAAAGCTCCGAGGCGAAGTTGCGAAAGCTCGCGGAGTTGAGCGCCGAGGCAAGCGCATAGCTCGCTTGCGAGCGTGCCGGCACTTTGGGAACGAACATCACAGTAAGTAGGCGTACGTAGCAGAACATAGGAAAAAGGGAGACTTAGTGTGCGCAGCGGAGCGTTAGGGCTCCGAACAGTGCGGTAGGGCTTTAACTTAGGGAAATCGTTTAAGATAGTAAACGATAAGTGAATATGAATAAATGAAATTAGTAAGGAATTCCTTCGTTTTCGATTAATACTAACTTCGGACTCCGCAGTTAACCAGTATCCAGCATAACCTCTTCTCATAACCAACCCGGCCGTGTATGTGTGAGTCAGGACTTAGTTTGGCGATCGCGTGAGCAATCCCGGTCGTGCGTATGTGTGCGTATTGGGTTAGTTTGTCGATCGCGTGAGCAATCCCGGACGTGTAGGTGTGTGAAATGGTTAGTTTGCCGATTGCGTGAGCAATCCCGGCCGTGCATGTGTGAATCAGGGCTTAGTCTGCTGACCGCGTGAGCAATCCCGGCCATGTGAGTGTGTATGCATCTCCTTCCCTCTTCTGTGAAAGTAGTAGGAGTCATAGTTCGTTTGAAGCAGTTCTTCCCCCCTCTAGACCCTCTATCCCGGCAAACTAACAAATGTCTTGTAGATTGCTGGTCCTGGTAAGACTGAGAGTTGTACCCCGGCCAGTAGCTTCCTTACAAGTGGCGCCCGAGCAGGGACAAGGAGGCGATAAGGGGCGTGGCATGTTTGCGGATTAAAGCCCTGCAAGTATGCCCCAAAAAAAGTTTTCAAAAAAAAAAAAAAAAGGGATGTTTCATATAGGGTATTTTTAGGCGGGCATACCCTAGAGAGTATGTACCCTAGCAGATTAGTAGGGAAAAATGAGGCGTCACACATAGTCAGGCATACCCTAACAAGGGCATTTTCATACCCTGTGTCAGACGATAAAATGAACACCTGCGAGCACCAAAGGCGGACAACGGAAAGATAACGGGCAGCCGAAAAAAGTACA
>NW_026997157.1:0-3364 GCF_035044405.1 Drosophila montana
AGTAGAAAACTGTAGAGAAACTTACGCAGTAGACATTTATTTAATAAAAAACTACAGCTATTTAACATGTATTTAAATTCAAAATTTGCAAATGTAATTGAACTTAAGGGCAAGGATCGGATGGAAGTTAAAAGAGGACTCATCCAAATATTTAACAACATGGGAAAACCTACCTACAAAACCTACTCTGAAGACAGATAGGGACAGTGCTTTTATGAGTCTCGCCCTGAAAGAAAGGTTGAATAAGGAAAAAGTTGAAATTCAAATAACAACAAGTAAAAATAGTGTATCGGATATAGAAAGACTACATAAGACAATTAATGAAAAAATACGTATTATAAATACTGACAATGACGAAGAAAATAGACTCATGAAAATTGAAGTAATTTTATACACTTATAATCATAAGCTAAAACATAACTCTACTGGCAGAACTCCAGCTGTCATTTTCATTTACGCAGGTGCACCTAATTATAATACCCAAAATATAAAAGAGACTAGAATAAATAATCTTAATAAAAACCGAAATGATTTCCAAGTAAATACAAAGTTTAGGAAAGCACCCATAATTCACGGTAAATTACAAACCCACTGGGAAAATAGAACAGATTGACGAAGATCGTTTTAAGGAGACTAACAGAGGTCGAAAAATTAAGCATTATAAAACAAATTATCAAAAACAAAAAAAAATTAAATAAGAGCAAATATTTACAGGATGTCGAAATTCCAAATTAAAACCACTTTCGTACATTCAAACAAAAGAAATAATTTTCGAAAATATTAAAGAAATGAAAATATTCCAAATTATAATAATTACAGTATTTGTAATCAGCATATTAATCATAATGATGTAACTAGCATATAAGTTTAAAAATATACCCAAATAAATATTTATTAAGAATCCACTCGCAGTTGAACTTGAAAATGAACAAGAAAATTTAAATATGTTACCAAAATTGTACCCTAGCATTTAAAGAACATTTTTTATCATACTTACCTTTTTCATATACCCTACACGCGTGAGGACACGCTTTATTTTTAGTGGGGAGGAGTGACATATTCACAAATCAGAATATTGAACCACTGTTATTCATAAGCTGCTTTGCATGGCATAATCCACTGTGTGTTTACAAATTGAATAATCATAACAATAGTATGCCTTCTGCAGCCGAATTCAAATAATGCTAACAGCAGCAAAAATCATAAGAGCAGAATGCCGTCTGCAGCCAAGCTCACATATTGTCAACAATCATCTATAAACAAAAACTGATCAACAGAAAGGCGCTAGCATAAACAAGCTGCAGCTTTTGCTTTAAATATAGTGTAAGCCAATTTTTGTACTTCAGTCTTAATCCAGATTCAACATAATAAACTGATACAAATTCACTCTCGTAAAATAGAGTCTTTTTATTCAAACTTATAACTACGTTAGTATATATATGTTTACGATTGACGGTTGTGAGGCTGCTACCGGAGTCAGCCACCCCACAGCTTTGATCCACGGCAAAGAGTTACGTTTATGGCCAGGATCGCGGCAAGGAGCCGTTGGCATTATAATTTTATAGTCATTTAGTTTATAAGCATTTATTATATTAAAATAAGACCCTAGTTGAGTAAAAGGCAAGGAGCTATTGATATTATAATTAATTAATTCATAATATTATAATTAAGGGGCAAGGAGCCGTTAAGTTTATGTCGTGTGTATTAATAGAACAAGTGCATAGTTAAGGGCAAAGAGCCTCTCAGAATTCAAGTTTGAATTTAACGGCCGGCCGCCGCAGCAACCGTGCGTTTTCGATCGGTTGCTCAACACCGTTTTCGAGAACGCAACTTCAATTCGGCGGCGAAGAGCGAAAGCTCCGAGGTGAAGTTGCGAAAGCTCGCGGCAAAGTTGAGCGACCGAGGCAGTGCGGCAGGGCCCTAAGTTAGGTTACAGAGAAGGATAGAATTTGATTAATAAGGAACATATAAGTGAATAAAGTTGAAGTTAGAAAAGAAAGTCTGCTAGTTTTGATTTTTATCCCCGGTTAGCCTTATTCTCTAACATCGGGGTTTACCGATGTTCAACATAACCTCCTTCCCTTAACCCGAAGTGCAGTGCATGTGGTGAGAGGCTGTTGCCCAGTAGTGAACGTGGGATGAGGCTACTGCCCAGTATAGTGTGTTGCGAGGCGATTGCCCGATAGTGTTAGTGGAACGAGGCTATGGCCCGAGAATAGGTATTTCGAGTTTGCTGTCTGGTAGTGTGAGCGGTACGAGGCTACGGCCCGAGATCAGTTATTTGGAGTTTGCTGTCTGGTAGCGTATGTGGTTCGAGGCCTCGGCCCGTCAGTTGCATGATTACCCAGGCTGAGTGTGTGTGCGTACTTCAGGCCCTACTCTTTAGAAGTAGTAGTGGGGACCGTTTGGTTAAAGCACTAACTTTCCCCCTCCCCGTAAACTCTCCGTCTCAGCAAATTAACAAATGTCTTGTAACTTGCTGGTAAGACTGAGAGTTGTACCCCGGCCAGTAGCTTTTTTACAAATGGCGCCCGAGCAGGGACCTAGAGGCGTTTAGGTGCGTGGCATGTTGGCGAATTAAAGCCCCGCAAGCGTGCCCAAATAAGTGTTTCAAAAAAAAAAAAAAGTTGCATACAGGGTATTTTTAGCTGGGCATAACCTAGAGTGTAGGTACCCTAGCAGAGGATAAGGGGAAAATAATACCTCGTATATGGGAAAAGTACAAAACTAGGGTATTATGTAATGTTGATATATGTTGATAATGTGTTCCATATATATATATATTAGAATAAAAACGATCAGCACGTCAGTGTAGTTTTGTAGGTATGTTCAGAATGAATTTATTCGCCTTTTAAAATGTGCGCTTAGCCTATGGATATACATATATACTTATGCTGTTATTGGTTAACAGCTACAAAGAGAGGGAGAGCGAGTAGCTCGCATATGCCTGTATTAGTGAGCATATATGTATATTGCTCACGGAATGCGCTCAGATGGAGCGTGGGATCTGCAGCGTAAGCATAAACGGTCAGCTAGTGAGGCTAGTGAACCGCGCTGCGTAATATGAGACCGAGCCAATACATAAAGTGGCTCTGGGCTTGTTTACTTTATTATTGTTATTGTATGCAACAAAGAGCTGCATACTTTATATTTAAATACAGGGTATTCTGTAAGGGCATATACGCACTACACCTCCCCTTTTAGAGAAATAACGTAACATTATGAATGTGTAGTTATTAAATGAACTTAATTATTGAGGTTTTCTTTTTTTTTTTGTTTTTAATAAAAATTGAAATTTTTTGATATAACAAGAAATTTAAAAATGTTGGAATATAAAAATACAAAAGTATTAAAGGTATTAATT
>NW_026997158.1:0-3046 GCF_035044405.1 Drosophila montana
AGCCATTTTTAACCTTTCCTTATGAACTTTCTGTTGTTTATTCCTATTGGTTTTGAATAAGATGTTATTATTGTCTTCTACTGATACTACTGTATAGGGTCATAAATATTCTGTATCCAATTTATGGCCATTTTCATTTCTTAATAAAACCTTATCTCCTACTTTTGCTTTTAAATCTATAACTTTTTTATCGTAATGTTACTTATTTCTAGTCTTAAGTTTGTCTAAAATAACTCTTGCTCTTTTATATGCTTGTTCTAACCTAAACTTTGATTCCTTAGCGTAATTTTCTATGTTATACAATGGTTCTGTATGCCCTATTTTATTAGAATGTTTTGGCATTTTTTGACATTTTCCATATTTTCGTATGTACTCAGTTATATCTTTAGACATACCTTTCCAGAAATAATATCTTTTGACCTTAGCCAAGGTTCATCATGGAATGTAGACAGTATTGCTTCTTTTTCTTTTTCAGTTATAATGATGGTCACCGGGTTGAGTAGCGCTACTCTTAATGATTTTAATGTTTTATTGCCCATTTCTTTGAATTTATCATTTGAAACGTGTTCAAAGATATTTTCCCACGGTGCCATTTTGAGTTGGCTGATTTCAATTATACTGGCATGCGTTTCAAGCCTTTGGAAGAACTGACCTAAGTCAAGAATTCCATTAGTATATAAATCGCTAACATCATATCCTGCAGTAATTTTCTTCCCATGTTTAAAGAAACATAGCGTATTTTTTACATGCAAGGTCACTACTTTTCGTACATCGTCATTTTTGATGTTTTCATATACGTTGGGCTTTGAAGCTTATTCTAGATATTGCTTAGGCAATTCTATTTCTTTATCTCCTGCGCAGGATTTCTGTCTACTTTGATATCTTGTAGTGACTTTCTTAATATTTCCTGTAATTTCTTTTAATTCTTTAAGGGTTATTCTTGATAACGCATCAGCTACATAATTATCTTTACCCTTTACAAACTCTACTGTAAAATTATATTCCTCCTATTGAAGTCTCATACGTGTAAATTTTGAGCTCGGGTTATTCATTGAAAATAGGTAAGTGATCTGTTTTGACGATGAAATGATTACCGTAAATATAGGGTCTAAAATGTGTTATTGCCCAGTGAATAGCTGCTAATTCTTGTTCAGTTGAGCTCTTGTTACTTTCACCTTTTGTAAATGATGCGTATGCGTATGCAACTGGAAGTTGGTGGCCATTGTGGTTTTGAGTTAAAACAGCACCACACGCTTACTCGCATCTGATGTTATGCAAAATTCTTTGCTGAAGTCTGGATATTGTAACAGAGTTGGTTCTATAAGCTGAGATTTTAAGTGTAAAAATGCATTTTGGCAATCATCGGTCCATTCGAATGGAATGTTTTTATTACATAATCAAGTTATGTGCCTTGAATAGTCTGAAACAGAATGCAATGAAACGTCTAGCGCTATCTGCGTCATGGGGAACTGGGTAATTTTTAATGACATCGTATTTTTTGTTATCTGGCAAGATTCCTTTATCTGTGCATTTGTGTCCCAAAAATGTGACTTCATGAATAAAAAATGATCATTTTTCAGGATGTAGTTTCAGGTTGTATTTCCTGCATTTGTCAAAAACATTAGTTAGGTTTTTAAGCATATGCTTTTCGGAAGGAATTAGGCGCTATTTTTATACCAAATGGTAGTCGCGTGAAGCGATATGAGCCATTGCTCGTTGAAAATGACTTTATATCTCTTGAACTTTTTCAAGCTCAATTTGATGAAAACCCGACATTAAGTCGAGGCATGAAAAATATATTGCTCTACCTAGTTGATCTAAAATATCATCAATCCTAGGGACTGGAAACTTATCAGATAACAGCTTTTTATTAATCTGACGATAGTCAATTACTAATCGCTATTTTTTCTGTTCTGAATATGGAAGAGATTTGTTCGGAACTAGCAAAAGCGGCCTATTATATCCTGATACAGAAGGTTCGACTATTTTCTCGTCAATTAACTTGTACTTGAGCTTGAATTACTTGTACTTGGCTATGAGGATTTCTATAATTTTTTATGTAAACTGGCTCATCATCCTTTAATCTCAATTTTTGTTTGTTGATTATTTGTTAATATAGATTCGGTTTCAAGTCCGAATATGTCTGTATATTTATTGCATAACTTTGATAACTTTGATAACTGTGATTTGAATTTTAGTGGACATTTTTACGATAATTGGAATATGACAGTTTTTCCTCTGGTTTTCGTGTTTGTTTGAACCACATTGTAGTTTGAAAGTGATTCATATTCTAAGACATTTATATCAACTAATTGATCAGTATTGGAGGTATTTAGAAGTCGGACATATGTTTTGAGAAGTTGCAATGGTATTTGCAACGTAAATACCAGCTTGAATTTCCTGGTTTCGAATAAGCACACTTTCTTCACTTGAGGCTATAGTGATTTTGCGGACAACTTGGGATTTTGCTGGTAATAATATTGAGTTATTACCAGAAATGTATGTTATCGGAACGTAAATCGGAAAATTTAAGTTATTAGGTATAATTATAAACCAATCTTCTGTAGGTTTAAAATCTAATTGACAATTAAATTTTTTTATAAAATCAATCCCTATTATTCCGTCGCATGGTATTGCGAAATGCAGATCTAATATATGGAAATTTGTGTGGAATTATATATTGATCTGTCTGTATCTCAATTGAGCTTAGGCCTTAAGATTTTATAATTTCTTAGCTTATGCCTTGGATATTGATTCTATTGTCATTTTGAATGTCATTGAAAAAATCATTCTTTTCTTTTAAAATTGAAATGTCTGCACCTGAATGTATTAAAAAAACGAGTTTTTTTCCTGTTGCCACATGATTAAATGATACAAATATATTAAGATTGAGATTGATGGTGTAAGCCTTGTTGTTCCCTATTGTTGCGTATCTAAAGGTTGTTGGGAGTTTCCCGAGTTATTCTGGGCTAATCTGACATTATTATTGTTATTGTTGTGGCCTCGATTCGAGCTGCCACGGCCTCTATCATTGTTATTGTAGTGG
>NW_026997159.1:0-2501 GCF_035044405.1 Drosophila montana
TTGATGTTTGTTCGTGTCATGTTTTCTTTTCTTATTTTTTCTACTTGCTCGGATTCCGTTGATTGTGCCAAGAGTGACCGATCAAACGTTACCGGTGTCGCTACGTAATCGCAGAACGTTAAGTGCGCGAATACGAAAATCTGGCTCATCTCTATATGTGAGCCTAATAATTGATTCTATTTCTGTCATAGTTTTATTATTTTTCTTACTTTATTATTATTTCATGCCTTATTCTTCATTTTAAGTACATTGTTGTTCATTTTTATTATATATTTATTTTTTTTTTCAATTTAATTTTTACATTTGTGGTACATTTTTATATATTGTCTAATTCATTGGCACTACTCATTTAGCGTTTCTTTATTCTTTTGTTATGCATTGCATAAACTTGTAACGCTAACGAAATAATGGATACTATCGTTTTAATAAGTAATAAGATCGCAATGTCTTCTATGTTTTCCCTATGATCTTATCCTTTTTTTTATTTTTATTTTATTAATGTTCGACAAAACGAGTGCCCTAACAGAAAAGGAGAATCTATATCGCCAACAATCAACTTATGTAGGAATACAACACCGAGAATTATCCTCCGGTTGGTTAACGACGGAAGATTAAGAAGAAGCAGCCTGCTGGAGTAGGATGGCAAACGAAGATTAGGGTCCCAAATTAAACCTCATAAGGCAAAATGCAGAAATTGCTTCTGAACAGATTCAATACGATCCTGGATATTGTTATACTGCGGGGACCAGATGCAAGAGCAGTATTTAAGGATAGGGCGAACAAGAGAGATGTACAGAAGTTTTGTTATAAAAGGATCGTTAAACTCTTTAGACCATCGTTTTATGCATCCAAGTACACCTTTTTCCTCATTAACGATGGTATCTATATACGGGTTGAAACTGAGCTTAGATTCAAAAAGAATCCTTAACGGTCAGTATACGTTGCTATGGAGAATTGTGAATTGTATAACTAACAAGATAAGGTGTACTACGATTAAAGGTCATAAACATACACTTTGAACCATTTAGATGCAATTAATTGGCCGAACACCAAAGTTGCATAGCGTTCAAATCATCTTGTGGACGAGAATGATGTAGGGGATTAGTGTATGATAAAATAAGTTTCACATCGTCCGCGTACATAAGTACACGGGCATGTGATATAGCCGAGGGGAGATCATTTATAAAAAGGGTAAAGAGTAAAGGTCCAAGATGACTACCTTGAGGAACACCAGAAGTAACGTGAACCTGTTTTGAGGTAGTCAGCCTCAGCATTACTCTTCGGGTCCTACTTTTTAAATTGCAAATTCGAAGTGATTATTTTTTCAAATAATTTAAGAATAGCGGGCAGTTTAGCAATGCCCCTGTAATTTTTTATATCAGACTTTCCACGTTTCATGTGGAGAGGAATGATATAAGATTCTTTCCAAAGAGATGCAAAGACAGAAGATTCAAGGGATATATTAAAAAACTTTAGCAATTGGTGAACCAGGGAAGAGCTACATTCCCTAAGTAGACAACTAGGAATATTGTCAGGCCCCGGAGAGTAAGAAGATTTTAAAAATGTATAGCTAAAAGGAGAGAGGAATGGGAAATAATAGGAGCAGGTACAGAACTGGATGAAGTAATAGTAAAAGGGTAAGAGTTTGTTGCATTTGACGTTATCGGCAGCATCGATTGTTTGCTTAGTTGGTTGCGTGCGAAATTAGCGGCCACGCCGATATCTTTTTGTCATAGGGTCAGAGTTTCGGGGGTGAAGCTGGGCCCACAGCGTAGCCCATTTTATTGAAGGGTGGCAACGCCGGGTTTGCGATCCACGGCGCCAAAAGAGGCGATTGCTATTGGCCGTCCGAGCGGATCGCCTGCCCTTGAATATGCCCTTGGCCTTCATTTGGGCCGTTGACCCAAAAAAAATGCAGCAGTGCAGATGGGCAGCAACGGTGCCCGCCTCGCAAATATATGCGTGTGCCTAAATTCGGCACCGATGTTGCTGCCCAAATGTACAGCAGAGAGTTCGATTTAATCAGCGGTCAACGGCGGGCGTGCCAGCTCGAAGCGAGCTTACAGTTATATTTTTACATGTCGGCCCCATAAAATAAAATTTTCTAGAAAAGTTTTCCACAATTTAAAATTAAACAATAAATTATATTTTGTGCCGTTTGTTAATAAAATCTAAATTTAAACATTGTGTCAAAATATACCAAATTTGGAAAAACTTAAAACTTACGTGCGACACGAGACGAACAAATAAAAATCATAAGACTATTAACACCAGAGAGGCCCACGAAGTCACCCCAAAGGCCAGGATTTGGCTCAGTGGCGTACGTCTGCACCTGTATCTATTAAAAAAACGAGTTTTTTTCCTGTTGCCACATGATTAAATGATACAAATATATTAAGATTGAGATTGATGGTGTAAGCCTTGTTGTTCTCTATTGTTGCGTATCTAAAGGTTGTTGGGAGTTTCCCGAGTTATTCTGGGCTAATCTGACATTATAATTG
>NW_026997160.1:0-3409 GCF_035044405.1 Drosophila montana
CAAAAAACCAAGTCTGTGTAGAATACCAAACAGGATGTTGCGCTATTGAGCTTTTTCAGTAGCTTTCACAAATAGAAATAAATAACTTTATTTTATTTCTTGTGTTCCAATTTATTTATATATTTGTTATATGTTACGAAAAGCAGGCAGACCCGAATTGGTCTGTGTGTATTCTTTAAGAACAATAATTTTTTGTAGGCAAGCGAACCCAAATTGGTACGTGCCGATTTAAGCGAAGCGACACTTGCGACAAATTAATATGGTTTTATAATGCAATAAGACAATGCGTACCAAATGCATGAAGCGAACCAACTTAACTAAACTCGACACACAACATCGAGGCCTTCGCAAAAGGTAATGTTAGGGAAATAAATGATCGTTGCAGCGAAGAGCGCCAGCTTAATGTAAATAATCTTCAATGCGAAATTTAAGCAGTTAATATTCTCCCCCCGTCTATCAATTGAGTCCTTGATTGGCAGTAGGCATAGCTTGTTTGCAGATCTCCTTGTCTCTCCTGTAGCGGTGCGCAAGATCGCTATGCGGGCGACTCCATCCTTTCCCACGAGAAGCTCAGTGATTCTCGCCAGTGGCCACCTTAGAGGCGACAGATTTTCATCCTTTACGAGGACTAGGTCGTTGACGCATAGGCCTGGTTTCGGGGTACGCCATTTGGAGCGCTGCTGAAGCAGCATTAAATATTCTTTACGCCAGCGGGACCAAAACAGTTGTTGAAGGTATATTACGCTTTGCCAGCCATCCAGACGATTGTATTGAAGGTGCGTCACATCAGGCTCCACTAACGATGAGCTGGGTCCACCAATCAAAACATGAGCTGGAGCTAACACATCTAGGTCTGCGGGATCTTCTGAAAGAGGAAACAATGGCCTGGAGTTAATTATCGATGCTATGTGGCAGACTAGGGTGCGAAGCTCTTCGAAGTTAAGAACACAGGAGCCAACAGCACGATATAAACCTCTTGAACGCATTCAAGAATGAAGCCGTCGAAAGGTCATTGACCAGCTCCAGGTGAACTGCTTTAGTCGCGAAGTAGACGAAGACAGCCATGTAGCATTTGACCGGAGCTTTATTACGTACGTCTCGCTTATAGAAAAATGGTCCACAATTGTCAACGCCAGAGACTTCAAAGGCTCGACAAGCAGTCAAACATTCATTAAGAAGATCAGCCATTATATGCTCAACTAATCGAGGCTTGGCACGAAAGCCAATACTGCAACCGAATATGAGCCAGAAGTGCCCGCGGACCAGCGTGTAAGTCCCGATTGTGAAACCTTGTGATGCTTGAATCTGTGATGGAATGGTGCCTCGGAAGAATTATTGGAAGAATACTTCGAAATCCAACGAAGAGTTTTTCAACGAGATTCCTACTGTCCCTATCTACTATCTAGCGAAACCACACCCAAGGGAACGGGCTTGGAATAATTAGCGGGGAAAGACGACCCTTTTAAGCTTGACTCTAATCTGGCAGTGTAAGGAGACATAAGAGGTGTAGAATAAGTGGGAGATATTAGACTTCGGTTTGGTATCGACAATGAAATACCACTACTCTTATTGTTTCCTTACTTATTTGATTAAATGGAACGTGTATCATTTCCTAGCCATTATACGGATATAATTATTATGTCTTATGGTATTGGGTTTTGATGCAAGCTTCTTGATCAAAGTATCACGAGTTTTTTATATAATCGCAAACAAATTCTTTAATGAGAGAATGCATTTATGTATTATAGATTTAAAAATTTGGTACAACTCCAATTACTCAGGTATGATCCAATTCAAGGACATTGCCAGGTAGGGAGTTTGACTGGGGCGGTACATCTCTCAAATAATAACGGAGGTGTCCCAAGGCCAGCTCAGTGCGGACAGAAACCACACATAGGGCAAAAGGGCAAATGCTGACTTGATCTCGGTGTTCAGTACACACAGGGACAGCAAAAGCTGGATGGCTTAACAGCTCTTCTAGATCGCAGTGATTTAATTTCTTCCCACAGGTGTGCTCTCTGGACAAGCCTCACTCAGAGTTGGGTCCCATTTTGTATATCACACACTGAAGGCCAGGACCAGCAATCAATAGATCATTTAATGAGTGTCCTGACGAGGTAGCTGCGGAGCCGTCGAAAACAACTCGCAACTTTGTCCATGAACTGTCTTCTTTAAAGACACAGTGATGAGGGAGAAAATATATACAAGTCCTATGGACTCTGGAGCGACAGGCGACATATGACCCAGCTCTAAGTATTCCTTTAGAAAATTTGAATACGGAATCTTCAGGTCTAAACGTTTTTATAGTTTGCGTTCCAGGGTTAAGAACCGACGAAAGGCTAGTTGGTATGACGTCCCAAGACATTCCAAACTTCGCTTGAAGGGTAAGCGAACTGAATATTGGCCACTGGGCAATCTGATATGAGCCCTTAAGAAGTGCTCTTCACAATTAGTTTCTTCCTTTGAAGTGGTAGGAGTAATTTCCAAGCAGGCTTCTATCTCCAAAATCGTCGCACCAATTCATCAGCACGGTCTTCAGAACTTGACTCAAGCTTGCCCGCAGTATGCTTCGCAATCAAAGTGGAACCACCCAAACGCGGTCCGCCTCTTTATCTGGCCGCCGCTGAGAAGCTCATAAAACAGGCTAGCTCCAAGCAGGAAGTCTACGCGTTGTGGTTTAAAGAAATACTGATCTGCAAGTTTTATGTTAGCGGGAATGTTCCAGTTCGAGGTGTTGATAGTAAAATTAGGTTGTCTATCAGTTATGTTAGGCGCTACCAGAGATGTGAGGCATGTTGAGTATCCCGAGACTTGAAAATGCATCGTAATAGTGACCGTATTTTATTTTATAACAGGTCAGGTCAGCCAGGCAGGCCCAGAAAGCAGTCCCAATTGATCAATAGTCCTAATCAGATTGATGACATTGCAACTCCGCAGTCAGTTGCAGAAGCATTACAGGATTGGGAAAAGTCTATGCAAATAGAGTACGACGCTCTACAAGCAAATGAAACATGGTCAGTGTGTGAGTTACCTCCTGGACAAAAGACCATCGGTTCAAAATGGGTTTACTGAATCGAGAGTGATGAAGATGTTCAAAAATTTAAGTTTCGATTAGTTGCACAAGGTTGTGGGCAACAATTTGGTGTCAATTACTGGGAAACGTTTTCTCTCGTAATTCGATATGAAACCATTCGCATGTTTTTCGCAATAGCTGCCGAAAAAGAGCTGTATATGCATCAAGTCGACATTTCAAACGCATATTTAAATAGCTTAATGAAACTGTGTACATGAAACAACCGCCGAATTTTATTGACAAGCAGCATCCAAATAAAGTCCTCAAGCTAGAAAAGGCACTTTACGGACGAGTTTGGAACAATACGCAATATGAGGTACTAAGAAGTTGCAAAAC
>NW_026997161.1:0-4445 GCF_035044405.1 Drosophila montana
AATCTTCAAGTTTCTATTAAACGTTTAACCGAACCACCACGTGTGTTTTCTCTATGTGCATCTTAGGCACACTAGAAATATCACAACAATTATAAGGTACAATATGAATGCTCATCTCTATATATGAAACTGTTTGTCTTGACTGACTTAAGACGTTAAGACGGGGTGTCGGGAAATTCCACCCGTAAGTGTGCAAAAATCGCGAAAAGCGTTTGTATGTAACTTTGTTGTTTACCGTCCGATCGTCCTCAAACTCATTTTCAAAGATCTTTGTTTAAATTCGTTTGAAGTGTGTTTCGCCCTATTTTGAAAATCCATCCCTCATTGGTAGAAGTGGGAGTCAAAAATTTGGTGGGTGACGGTTCGCCGTCAGATTCATTTCCAAAGATATATATGAAAATTTATTTGAGATGTGTTTTTCACTTTTCGCAGAATCCAAACTTCTTGACCACTTAAGACTTTTTGGGTGAAGCTGTTAGTTGTGTCCGATTTGCTTCAAAATTATTAACAAAGCTCTAAATTAGAACTTAATGTATACGTGTTTCAGCGATTTGGGAAATTCAAACCGCAACAGTGGTAAATTGGAGAAAAATGGTTGTATGAAAGTTTTTTGTTGATCATCCGATCAGTTTCAAAATCATTATCAAAGCTTTTTAAGAACATTTACTTTACACGTGCCACGGGCAATGCCAGGTTATACCCGCTAGTATATTTATATTCAAATATAAAAATACGTTAGGTCCCATCCCGTATTAATTTGTAGCTTCGAGTGTTAGGTGTAGGAATTATGTTCATTTATATTTCAGCCTAGAGTAAATTTTATCTGAGTTAATATATGCCTTTTTGGAACCATGCAGCGCTTAAGAGAAGTCACTTAGTTAAAACAGGACTAGCATTAGGGACCCTGCCAATATATGTCTTTCAATTGGCTTTATTGCAGAATCAAGGAAGGGTGGGAATTGCCACGACAACAGCAGTGCATCTGAGTGGTCCGATTTTGTAGTAGTGCCTGTTATAACTTTCTTATCATATTTTTATTTTAGCCTCTCCCTCTCCCTTATTCAGTACGCGAATTTTATAAAGTTGATTTATAACTTTGGGAGCAAACTTATCAGCGGATTTAGTGACCCACCCGTATTCGGTTGCCAGTGCGTACGCCAGCTTAGTTAACCAACCGTCCGCTCTTTGACGTTATTCGTTAGCTTGTCGCTGACCGAGATTTAGGAAGAAATATAAGGGCAATTATCAGTCAGTAAGTCAGTTACACCAAGTGAATTAAAAAAATAATCGGTTCAGTTCCCTCCCCCAAATCTCCCCTGTCCTAGGTTGCAAGATAAGTACTGTTGATACATTTTAGATTCTAAATATTTAATGACCAGTATTAACCTGTAACCTTCATGCTGTTGTGAGACATCCTAGAACTATATCAGCTTCAACTTGGTTGAATAGCCGTTGAATAGTCTATTAACACATAAGCATAGTAATTTGTTAGTGTTATTACATTATTGCGGAATTCGAGCTGGAAGAAGGAAAGTGGACGAAACCGCTGAACAAATTACTTGTCGAGCTGTATACTCAGGTAGTTGCTGTAACGTCATTTGTGGCTTAGAGCTTTTACACGCCGCGCGAGCTTGAAGCGTACTAATTCCCTTTTGCTATTACTTTAGTTTTTCAGTTTTTTTTTCAGTCTACACATATAATAAGCTGACTATTTTATTCTCTACTAGCGGGTATAACCCGGCCTTGCCCGTGGCACGTATGTTATAAAATCAATGTTCCCAAACAAATTTGAAATGATTTTGAAACTGATCGGACGGTAAACAAATAACTTTCATACAAACGTTTTCCGCCAATTTACCACTGTTGCGAGTGGAATTTCCCAAATCGCTGAAATACGTATTTATTAAGTTCTTATGTAGAGCTTTGAAAATAAGTTTGAAAAAAATCGGACACAACTTAAAACTTCGCCCAAAAAATCTTTAAATCGCATTCCCCCCGAAGAAGTTTGAATTCTGCGAAAAGTGTAAAACACGTCTCAAATGATTTTTCTTATAGATCTTTGGAAACGAATTTGAGCGCGAAACGTCACCCACCAAATCTTTGACCTCCATTTCCACCAAGGAGGAACGGATTTTTCGTAAAGTGTGAAACACCCTTCAAATGAATTTGAACAAACATCTTTTAAAATAAGTTTGGGGCCGATCGGACGGTAAACAAATAACTTTCATACAAACGTTTTCCGCCAATTTACCACTGTTGCGAGTGGAATTTCCCAAATCGCTGAAATACGTATTTATTAAGTTCTTATGTAGAGCTTTGAAAATAAGTTTGAAGCAAATCGGACACGACTTAAAACTTCGCCCAAAAAATCTTTAAATCGCATTCCCCCCGAAGAAGTTTGAATTCTGCGAAAAGTGTGAAACACGTATCAAATGATTTTTCTTATAGATCTCTAGAAATGAATTTGAGCGCGAAACGTCACCCACCAAATTTTTGACCTCCATTTGCACCAAGGAGGGATGCATTTTCCTAAAAGTGTGAAACACCCCTCAAATGAATTTGAACAAAGATCTTTGAAAATAAGTTTGAGCCCGATCGGATGGTAAACAAAAAAGTTACATACAAACGTTTTTCGCGATTTTTCCACACTTGCGGGTGGAATTTCCCGAAACCCCGTCTTAACGTGCACCTACATCACATAAGGTAGCTACAGTGAAAATTTCAGATTCCTAGCTCTTACGGTTTGGGCTGTGCGTTGATCACCAATCAGTCAGTCAGTCAGTCAGTCAGTCAGTCAGTCAGTCAGTCAGTCAGTCAGTCAGTCAGTCAGTCAGTCGGTCAGTCAGTCAGTCAGTCAGGACAAACAGTTTTATATATAGAGATTAGGTTTTGCATTATTTCCAGAAATATTCATGAATTATTGTTTTTGTCGTACTTCCATTCCGCTTAATTTGTCGTATATATATATTCAAGTAGTGTTATTTATATTATTTATTTATTTGATAATAGTAGAATAGGTCGAATTTTCTTTAGCAATTCATAGCCCCAAGGTGCAACCACTATTTTCATCACGCGTGTTTTAATACACGAACAAAGCACAAGAATCTGTGTCCATTCTGTCGCACTTCTCTCAGTAAATCTGTGTACATCTTACCTGTCTGATATTGTTTCCAGGAAAAGCGATTTTAATTCGATTGCTTACGGATTAGTTGACCGAATCGAATTTTATTTCGGGGATAACTTTTAAATCATAGAATTCACCCAGTTACCTATGTTGAAGCGACTCGTTGGTATAAGTGAATCACCGTCTCTAGGAATAGCGGTACCTATTAGGAGTAGATCGACCAGAGCGAATCACAGACAACCAATACGCATTTCGATCCTGGGGTAACTTAGGAATAGTTGACCTGTAAAGACGAGCCCGATCTCAGCAATCGTAAGTCAGTAGTTTTCAGTTTTGGCGACGTTATGTGAGCTTATCCAGCTTCGATAACAATATACCCAGCAAAGAGTCGGAAGGCGCGGACCGAATTATTGCAATATTTGCGACCAGCCATTGAATGAGGCTGATTTAACAGCAGTTTCACCTTGTAAACATAAATTTCATTACCCATGTATTACCGAGTCTTTACGAGAATCTAACCACTGCCCAACATGCAAACGGCTGTGCACATTTAATCAGCTGTCCTTATCAAACAACAACTTACAAGCCGAATTATCCACTGCTGATCAGTTAGTCGACATTACTACGCACGATACGGCATCGGAAAACAGCAGTACCGTCAATCGAGGTAGAGAGAGATCGAGCACAATTATGAAAGCAGTACAGCGCCGCGGCATGGTGACCAGATCCCAACAGCGACACCATCCCGCGCCCCTGCCAAACATCGGTGCCAGTGAGGCAAGCGCATCTCACGAGGCCCCTAAAACACAAAGTGTGGAAGATATAAACCAAATAATTCAGGTAGCTATGCAGGTTCAACAGCAACAGCTTATGCAGGACCTGACAGCAGTAATTCAGGGACAGTTATCGACACTTCAGGTGGACAGTAATAGCCATCGTTCAGGTCGAGAAAGAGTGTTTACTCCACCCGGTCAACCATTCCTTATAGCGGACCAGAACCGAATTACATCCTCAAGTTCAGCACATATCAATCACCAATACAATGGCAAAGCCAGGAGGCCAAACCCTTCGGTTCTGCCAGACAAAGCTACAATTATTATTCAGAGTTGGCGAGTCAAATTCGATGCAGCTAGAGATGGTCTGCAGACGGATGAGTTCCTCTACAGAGTTCAAGCGCTAGCCCAACAGAATTTGAAAGGAGACTATCAGCTTCTATGCGATCATCTACACCTATTCGTCGGTGGGAAAGCCCTCGAGTGGTATTGGAAGTTCCATCGCACTTGCCCTCAGTTTACTTGGGATGAGTTTTGTAGAGAGTTTT
>NW_026997162.1:0-1268 GCF_035044405.1 Drosophila montana
CGCGTCTACTTAATTTAAATAATTTATAGTTTCTATGCCTAATAGATTTTCCTCTATTTTGATTCGCGATAAAGCGTCTGCTACATAATTTTCCTTTTCAGGGACATATTTTATGTGGTAATTAAACTCATTTAGCTTGATTTTCCATCTTTGTAGCTTCATATTGGGTTCTTTTATGCTGCTTAGCCAAACTAAGGGTTTGTGATCACTAAGGATCTCGAATTTTCTTCCGAATAGATCTATTACTTGATTTAGTTCGTTTGCTTGTACGCTATTTTCTGCTATATTATTCATTTTAGATTCTAATTCTTCTTTATCTTGTTGATCTAATGTGCCGAATAGATATTTATAAATTGTACCCATAATGTTAGCAAGACCGCGTTTGCTGCGTTTTGCTATTCTTATGCCGTTCATTTATCTTTCTAATTTTTCTTTTAATCTTCTTTTATTTGTGAATATGTTTTGAATTCTTCGGTTTGTTTGAGTAATTTGTTATAAGTTTGTTCTGTTTTAGTTATATTAACTGATAGATAATGGTATTCGTAGTTTACAGGTAGGTTATATTACTCCTGTCTTAAAGATTAAGTAACAATTTTTGGCTTGGGTCGGGTTGATTTCTATGCTATGGAGTTGGGCTTCTCGAACGAAAGTGCTTATTGGGAATAGCATTAAATATGCGGTCAGTTTAAGTTGGGCTTTCTTGGCCATTTGATCTGGAATTATCGTATTTGCTTATATTAATTCTCTTTTTCCTTTTAAATTTAGATTTGTAGTGTTTGATTTTTCTACCTCAATTGGTTTCTTAGAAAAGCTTATCGTCTACTTGTCTGAGGTTTATGATTTTTAAGGATGATTTCCTTGAAGTGTGCATAGGTTTGGATATCTATAACTTGTTTGGTGGATTTCATTACCTTTGTTAGGTTACTGGGATTAATTATTTCAATGTAAGCTTTTTGGAAAATTTTGAAGTCTGCTTCATTATGTAAGTAAATTACACTTTTCTTAGTGCATAAATATTCTTTGATCAAATCTTTAGCGTATTCGTGAGTCATTTCCTGATAATAAATTTTAAGTTTTAGTTTATGGAAGTAGCGTATTGTTTCTACTTTGTTGCTATTAGTTTTTATGAATTCTAATTGCCTGTTATAATAGTTAACGGGTCTTTCTGTGATAGGAATATGATTTTCGTTATCTTCCTTTGCACTGTGGATTGTTACAGCTAAGCTATCTGGAGTTTCACCTAATAGATTTTCCTCTATTTTGATGGA
>NW_026997163.1:0-2025 GCF_035044405.1 Drosophila montana
CTACGAACTTACGAATACTTCCGGTGAAAGGCGTATTGTAGATTCTTCTCAACAGTTCTTCACATGGCGTTTGTGTCTTAAATTCTGAGATGAGCGCCGACCTCAATTCGGTCCAAGTGTTGGCAGCGGATAGCTGCGTGACCCTCTGCGCGTCTCCTCCTATTTGCATCTCTATGGCTCCGAACAGGACGCTGTGTTGGCGAATGTCCCTCGTTGGAATAGTCTTATGAATGCGCTTAATTCCTCTATGGCTCCATGGAAGTTTGGCACTTGCCTTATCTGGCCTAGTGCTTCTGAAAGGTGTTGTTCGCTTTATTGCAAAACTGGCTCTGCTGGTTGTGCCATGTTCACTTTCACTTTTGTTGTTGTTGTTCTTGGTGTAGTCTTTATACCCTTGCAGAGGGTTTTATAATTTTGTCGTGAAATGTGCAACGCATAGAAGGAGACATCTCCGACCCCATAAAGTATATATATTCTTGATCAGTATCAACAGCCGAGTTGATATAGCCATGTCCGTCTGTCTGTTTCTATGCGAACTAGTCTCTCAGTTTTAAAGCTATCTTTATGAAACTTTGCAGAAGTCCCTCTTTCTGTTGCACGCAGTTCATATGTCAAAACCAGCTGGATCGGACCACTATATCATATAGCTGCCATATGAACGATCGGTCGAAAAGTAGGTTCTTGTATGAAAAACATTTTTGTTTATAAAGTTATCTTGACTAAACTTGGTATTTATTAGTTTTACTACGCTCCCCATATATATGCAAAATCCTATTAAGATCGGACAACTATATCATATAGCTGCCATAGGAACGATCGGTCGAAAATTAAGTTTTTGTATGGAAAATTTTTATATTTCTCAAGATATCTTGACCAAACTCGGTACTTATTAGATTAACTAAGCTCCCCATATATATGAAAAATTCTATTCAGATCGGGCAACTATATCATATAGCTGCCATAGGAACGATCGGTCGAAAATTAAGTTTTTGTATGGAAAATTTTTATGTTTTTCAAGAAATCTTGACCAAACTCGGTATTTATTAGTTTTACTACGCTCCCCATATATATGCAAAATCCTATTAAGATCGGACAACTATATCATATAGCTGCCATAGGAAAGATCGGTCGAAAATTAAGTTTTTGTATGCACAATTTTTATGTGTTTCAAGATATCTTGACCAAACTCGGTATTTATTAGTTTTACTACGCTCCCCATATATATGCAAAATCCTATTAAGATATCATATTGCTGCCATAGGAACGATCGGTCGAAAATTATGCTGTTGTATGGAATTTTTTTTGTTTTTCAAGATATCTTGACCAAACTCGTCATTTATTAGTTTTACTATGCTCCCTCCACTTTTGCAAAATCTTATTCACATCGGGCTACTATATCATATAGCTGCCATAGGAACGATCGGTCGAAAATTAAGTTGTTGTACGGAAAACTGTTTTGTTTTTCATGATATCTTAACCATACTCGGCATTAACTACTTATTTTCCCTGTGCTTCTTAGATACGGGCAAAGCACTATAAGCATTTTGAAAAGGTTGGGTCTGCAAGGGTATTAAATCTTCGGAGTGCCGAAGATAGCACTTCTTTCTCGTTTTATTTTGGTATGGCTTTATTTCGCGCGTGTTACCAATGAGAGCGATTTGCAGGGACCAAAGGATATGCAAAGCCAAGGGCACACTCACTGTTATGTAGTGAATAAAATTCACTACCTAGTAACTCTGATTGTCCAAAGGATCAACTTTATTGAGTAATAGATAATTGTAATGAAATTGCAATGTCGGTTTTTTGATTGACCTGGGATATATGTGATCCGTGAACGGTCAATAGGCACTCGCGGCAAGTTTCGCGTGTGTCCTTTTGCGGATACGATTTAGAATGATTGTGCGTTCGCGTCGATCATCAGCGCCGACTATGATTTGCTTTTAAGGCCTGGGACTACAATTGTCCTTTAATGGATTTATATCACTCGCGTATCCTACCGGCTGCGCCAATTAAAAAGGTCACTAA
>NW_026997164.1:0-861 GCF_035044405.1 Drosophila montana
TAATTCAAAATACCTGATATGCATTTATTTGTAACTAGCGGGTATAACCCGGCCTTGCCCGTGGCACGTAAGCTATAAAATCAATGTTCTCAAACAAATTTGAAATGATTTTGAAACTGATCGGACGGTAAACAAAAAACTTTCATACAACTGTTTTCCGCCAATTTACCACTGTTGCGCGTGGAATTTTCCAAATCGCTGAAATACGTATTTATTAAGTTCTTATGTAGAGCTTTGAAAATAAGTTTAAAGCAAATCGGACACGACTTAAAACTTCGCCCAAAAAATCTTTAAATCGCATTCCCCCCGAAGAAGTTTGAATTCTGCGAAAAGTGTGAAACACGTATCAAATGATTTTTCTTATAGATCTCTGGAAATGAATTTGAGCGCGAAACGTCACCCACCAAATCTTTGACCTCCATTTCCACCAAGGAGGAACAGATTTTCCTAAAAGTTTGAAACACCCCTCAAATGAATTTGAACAAAGATCTTTGAAAATAAGTTTGAGGCCGATAGGATGGTAAACAAAAAAGTTACATACAAACGTTTTTCGCGATTTTTTCCACACTTGCGGGTGGAGATTTCCCGAAACCCCGTCTTAACGTGCACCTACATCACATAAGGTAGCTACAGTGAAAATTTCAGCTTCCTAGCTCTTATGGTTTGGGCTGTGCGTTGATCACCAATCAGTCAGTCAGTCAGGACAAACAGTTTTATATATAGATAATAATTCTTTGGTGTTTGCCGTGTAGGCTTGTTTGTTTTGTATGAAGTACTTGTCATGGATAATTTCTGTTAGTATGCTGTTATAATTATCTGGATAAGGCAATATTTCGAAAATTGGTGTTCTGATTACAAACA
>NW_026997165.1:0-573 GCF_035044405.1 Drosophila montana
CGTGGGATCTGCAGCGTAAGCATAAACGGTCAGCTAGTGAGGCTAGTGAACCGCGCTGCGTAATATGAGACCGAGCCAATACATAAAGTGGCTCTGGGCTTGTTTACGTTATTGTTATTGTATGCAACAAAGTGCTGCATACTTTATATCTAAGTACAGGGTATTCTGTACGGGCATATACGCACTACACCTCCCCTTTTAGAGAAATAACGTAACATTATGAATGTGTAGTTATTAAATGAACTTAATTATTAAGGTTTTTTTTTTTTTGTTTTTAATAAAAATTGTAATTTTTTGGATATAACAAGAAATTTAAAAATGTTGGGATATAAAAATACAAAAGTATTAAAGGTATAAAAATTTTGTTTCAAGATACAGTTTATTGTAATAATTTGTTTATTTGTAAACATTTTTTTTTCATTCGGTTGATCAGGCCGTATATTTTGATGAGACTACTGAGACTTAGATTTATATGATAAATTTTTATTACTCGTTGCTCAAGGGGGTTTGTTGGTTTTCCGAGTTGCCTTGTGTAACTCGGATCTGGTTTTGCTGTATTCCTCTGTTTGAGCC
>NW_026997166.1:0-2506 GCF_035044405.1 Drosophila montana
TTTCATTTAATTACATTATTGATGTTTATTATACCCTTGCAGAGGGATTTTTAATTATGTCGTGAAATGTGTAACGCATAGAAGGAGACATCTCCGACCCCATAAAGTATATATATTCTTGATCAGTATCAACAGCCGAGTTGATATAGCCATGTCCGTCTGTCTGTTTCTACGCGAACTAGTCTCTCAGTTTTAAAGCTATATTTATGAAACTTTGCAGAATTCCCTCTTTCTGTTGCACGCAGTTCATATGTCAAAACCAGCTAGATCGGACCACTATATCATATAGCTGCCATAGGAACGATCGGTCGAAAAGTAGGTTCTTGTGTGAAAAACATTTTTGTTTATAAAGTTATCTTGCCTAAACTTGGTATTTATTAGTTTTACTACGCTCCCCATATATATGCAAAATCCTATTAAGATCGGACAACTTAATCATATAGCTGCCATAGGAACGATCGGTCGAAAATTAAGTTTTTGTATGGAAAATTTTTGTGTTTCAAGATATCTTGATCAAACTCGGTACTTATTAGTTTTACTAAGCTCCCCATATATATGCAAAATTCTATTAAGATGGGGCAACTATATCATAAAGCTGCCATAGGAACGATCGGTCGAAAATTAAGTTTTTGTATGGAAAATTTTTATGTTTTTCAAGATATCATGACCAAACTCGGTATTTATTAGTTTTACTACGCTCCCCATATATATGCAAAATCCTATGAAGATCGGATAACTATATCATATAGCTGCCATAGGAAAGATCGGTCGAAAATTAAGTTTTTGTATGGAAAATTTTTGTGTTTCAAGATATCTTGACCAAACTCGGTATTTATTAGTTTTACTACGCTCCGCATATATTCAAAATCCTATGAAGATCGGACAACTATATCATATAGCTGCCATAGGAACGATCGTTCGAAAATTATGCTGTTGTATGGAATTTTTTTTGTTTTTCAAGATATCTTGACCAAACTCGGCATTTATTAGTTTTACTATGCTCCCTCCACTTATGCAAAATCTTATTCACATCGGGCTACTATATCATATAGCTGACATAGGAACGATCGGTGGAAAATTAAGTTGTTGTATGGAAACCTGTTTTGTTTTTCAAGATATCTTAACCATACTCGGCATTAACTATTTTCCCTGTGCTTCTTAGATACTCGCAAAGCACTATGAGCATTTTGAATAGGTTGGGTCTGCAAGGGTATTAAATCTTCGGTGTGCCGAAGATAGCACTTCTTTCTCGTTATTGTGTGAATTTATTTTTAATTTAAAAATTATTATATTTATTATAATCGCAGTAATTAATTTTATTAATTAAAGAAAAGAAAAAAAAAGGATTAAAAAATATTAATAGTTTAATAATTAATTTAGTTTGACAGACTAATGTTATAAATTTAACTATTTTTTTAATTCATTAGAAGTAAGTTCTAATTTACTATAAAATGGTTTAAGAGACCAGTACTTGCTTTCAGTCATCTAATGAAGAATTTATATTACTAGAAATTCATTTAATAAAATAATTTACAGGAACCCGTTCAATTACAATTGGTATAAAACTATGGTTAGCCAAACGGGGACGGTTAATAAAAAAATTAGTTTGGTTTAAACGTCCAGGAGTTCCATCAACTTTTACTCCATAAGCAGGGATTGTTCATGAATGAATTACATCGACGGCAGTGACTAAAATTCGAATTTGAGAATTTATAGGTAAAACAATTCGGTTATCTATATCTAATAAACGAAACCCGTCATTTGTAATTTCATTTGTAAGAATTATATATGAGTCAAATTCAACATTATTAACTTCTGAATATTCATAACTTCAGTATCATTGATGACCAATTCTTTTTAAAGTTACTGAGGGTTCAATAATTTCAACAAGTAGATATATTAATCGTAAGGATGGGAATGCAATAAATAACAAAATAATAGCTGGTAAAATTCTTCAAATTATTTCAATTAATTGACCATGTGGAAGAAAAAGGGTTATGTAATTATTAAAAAATAAAATAAATATTAGATACCTGACTAAAACAGTAATTATTAGTAAACCAGTAAGGCGTGGTCATGAAAAAAAAAATTGTTCTATTAAAGGAGAAGCTCTATCTTGAAGGCCTAAATTAGATCATGTTGACATTAATTTTATAATAAAAGAAAAAATCCTTTATATATGGAGCTTAAATCCATTGCACTAATCTGCCATATTAGAAATTAATTAGTTAATAAAGGTAATTCAGAATATCTATGTTCAGCAGGAGGAGTGTTTTGGTTACATTCAATTGAAGAATTTAATTGAATTGGGTAAATAACCCGACGTTAAGAAACTAAACTTTCTCTAATATAGAAAAAATAAAATTCCTAGTATAGAAGTAGATGAACCAATAGTTGAAATTACATTTCATGGAAATGTTGGAAGAGAAAGGAAAGATTTTGTAGTGGCGCTTGCTACCAAAAAATTAGTTGACTATTTTTTTTGTGTGCTTAAAAGTAGGCATTG
>NW_026997167.1:0-756 GCF_035044405.1 Drosophila montana
TAAAATTTAGTTCTCCCTTTTTTTTTTATATATATATATATATATAAGTTAATTGGTATTTACTTATTTTATTAAGGGGATAATTAATTTTGGGTTAATAAATTTTTTATTTTTTACAGTTTCCTACCTATTGGTACGCATAGCTTTACGGGCTATGCTTCTAATCGGGCAGAAATTAATTGCTCAATTTTTCAAGTTTTATATATATTTTAAATTAATAATTAATTAATTTTGGGATAATTATTTTTTTTTTTTACAGTTTCCTACCTATTGGTACGCATAGCTTTACGGGCTATGCTTCTAATCGGGCAGAAATTAATTGCTCAATTTTTCAAGTTTTATATATATATATTAAATAAATAATTGAATATTTGCTGCATCTGCTGCTCGTCCGCTGCATCAGCTGGGCGTCGCCGGATGTGGCACGCTGATGCTCCCTCGTTGGCGCAGGTGGCGGAGTGCCTCCCGCACTTATTTCTATGGCACAGCTTGTTGCGCTGGCGGTACCGGTGCCGGTCTTCGCACAGGTTGTTGTTTGCAAGTATAGTTGCAATCGATGCTGTAGAGTGGTCCCTCGCAGTCTGCTGGGCACTTCTTCGTTGGTCTGGGCAGCTGTTTTTTTCTCTGTATTTTGAATATAAGTTTTATTAGACAAGTTCTTTATATGTTGAGAGGAAGGCGTTTTCGATTGTGTTTTGTAAATCTTAGATTGCTCTTCAAGAAAGTCTTGCTCATCGGCTAGCCTCTTGGTATCTT
>NW_026997168.1:0-2220 GCF_035044405.1 Drosophila montana
TGTTTCATCTTTGGGATCTGAGACGGTGGTGGTGGTATTATCACTTGTTTATTACATATATTACTGATGGAGCGGTGAGTTGCGTCAATGGAATTCTTTTTTATCAGGCTAGATTTTAAGAAATCTAATTCTGCCTGTAGCTTTTGGGCTGTTGCCCAAGCAGGTGGTGGTGATTTTGTGTATAATAGCCATTTAATGTGGGCTATTCTTTTATTTATTTTAGTTTTCTGACCACCCCTGTGTTTTCCCATTGGCGCACTCCACTCACTCAGTAATTTGTATTTTTACGGTCCACGATCCTCGTCATCTGCCTCCAGGTAGGGATTTATTTATCCTCTTTTCTTTGTGTTCGACTGCCTCCAGGCAGGGATTTATTTCTCCTCTTGTCTTTGTGTTCGACTGCCTCCAGGCAGGGAATCGTGACCATGTCACGGTCGCCATGTAGTAATGAGTTCCAATTTTGTTGTTGTTTCATACATTGGAGCTTCGGCTCCAATTGTAAACTTTATTAATTGACTCTTCGGGTTTGAATAATTCGTACAATCTTTTCTTAGGTGCTACTTAGCTAAGACCTCGCGAACTGCGCTGCCAGCGACGCCGGCAGCGGAGCGGGTATATTATATACTTATATATGTATGCAGCATTGAGAGCCGCGCTGAGAGAGAGTATGTTATGTGCACTTATGTATTGTAGTGCGCAGCCGGCTAACGTGGGAACGCTGACACTGTGTTGTTGCCTACACACATGTATGTGTGGTCATATTATATATGTATGCACTTGAAGTGTGCATATGTAAACAACAATACGGAACTGACGACAAGTTTAATAAATGCAATAATTAACAGACTTACGCTGCACAACAGACAACACTTTGCACAAGTTATAAAAGCTTTTTAAATAATGCACAAATAATGCAAAATTTGTAAATAAAAAGCAGTATTTAACCGCAAAAATATATAAAAATCTTGGAGCACAAGTAAAACACCTCAATCACTCTCAACTGAGCACTCTCTTTAATGGCTGTCCGTTAGTTTTCGAGTCTCTTCTTTGCCTTATCTCGATGTCCCCACTTGTCTGCCTGCACGTCTGCGTTTGTTGCTGACACCCCTGTGGGACTTTCTGTGCTCAGTTACTTTTGCCGTTTTGGTTTTAACTCACCCTGGAGGCACTTTTATGGGCTTTTAGGCCACGTTAGTGCCACGCCCCTTCACGCCTAGGGTCCCTGCTCGGGCAACACTTGTAAAGTAGCTTCTTGGCCGGGGTGATGACTCAGTCTTAGCCAGGTCCACTCTACAAGAAATTTGTAGTTTGCCGAGACGCGAAGCTGAAAAGGGGGGTATGGAGCCGTAGGGATAACTCTGCTACAGAGTGTTTACTAATTCTGTTAAGGAAAAAGGTTAGGTTAGAGTCGGCCTGCGTGATGGGCGCAGCTGGGATCGCTCCGTTGTAAAACGAAAGCCTACAAATGCACAATTTCTACACATACGACACGCATACTCTGTTTTATTCTGTGCACGTTCACTTCCGTTTTTATTTGTTTCTTAACTTTCCTAGCCTTGCTGCATCGTTAATTCTGGGTGATTTCTACCTAACTTGGCAGCTAACTCGCGGTCCCTAAACTCTGTCCTTCGTTACTTATGCACGTCCGATACTCACGCTTGTCGGTTCCAAAGTGAAGTTGCTGATCAGCGGCAGCAGCTCACGACCCTCATTTCGCCCTTTTTAGCCTGCGGCGAAAATCCTCTCTCTAAGCTTGGCCCTCTTTTACTCTTAATAATACCAACAGAGTTGCAAGTGATTCGATTGCGCTTGCAATCGGGCTCTCTTAATTTAGTAAGCATACTCTTAACTGATAAGTGACTTCATTTACTTCATTTTCCTTACTCTTAGCCTATGGTTACAATATGGTTATTATTAACTTAATTTTTCTTATTCTTAGCCTATGGTTATGTTTATATCTTCGGGCGCGGGCCTCACTGTGACTCCGCAGGACCCTCTGCCTCTGGTTACTGGCGACGCAGAATTTTCATGGCACGTAGTCCTCGTCGTCGGCTCTGTGTCCCAGGTGGAGATATAGTTGGCCGTTCTCGACAGCATAGTCCGGATACTTTGCGGGCTCCTTGGCGAGTCTCTCCAGCATATACGCGGTCCATCCACATGGGTGCTGCTCCTCCACGGCTTGACGACATGCCCCCAGTGGCTGCCGGGACAGTGCGTCGG
>NW_026997169.1:0-2633 GCF_035044405.1 Drosophila montana
AATAGGTGCAGGCCAAAACACATTTTCTTTCGTGTTTCTTAACCGATCTTGATGAAATTTTCAGTATTTTTCGTGTTTTCTCAAAATGACAATTGCATTTAAATTGTGGCTTAATTAGGTAGGCAATACAAGTTGGTTTACTAACATGATTTATTGTTTTGTGGTGGTAGCGGGGATGTGGCTATAGCTATAAAATGATAGATACTTGAAATACATATACTATTATATAAGCTACAAGTCAAGTTTGGTGACTCTAGCTCTTATTATTTACTAAAATTTCTCAAAAAACAGGATTTTGATTATCGTATTTCGGAAACAAACTCGATCTGCGCGGATACTAGGAGGGCCTACAGCTTAAATTTCAAGACTCTAGCTATAGGTTCTGAGATCCTTGTGTTCATACATACGGAGAGACGGAAAGACGGACGGACGGACGGACAGACGGACAGACAGATGGACATGGCTAGATCGACTCGGCTGTTGATGCTGATCAAGAATATAGATACTTTATGGGGTCGGAGAAGCATCCTTCTGCATGTTACATACATTTGCACAAAAACATTATACCCTTTTTACCCATTTTCACTGGGTCCAGGGTATAAAAACGAATGTTAAACAAAAAGAATTACAAAATTAAATTTGAAACAGTTTGAAACTGTAAAATTTTCCTTTTCTTTCTCACATCACACTCGATTACTAAAGAATTATATATTCAATATTGTTGACGCAGATCCGCGCATTAATTTTAAAAATGAATTTGAAAAACATGAAGTCTAGTGTAAGTTAGGTTTAGGGCGGAGCGAGAGCGCAATTAAGCTTTATCACTTGCTTTGGAGCGAATTCGCCTCGCTTCGCCGCCTTAGCATAACTCTATTCAGATGTCGAATTACATCAAAGCGATACGCACTAAACGCGTCATTTAAAGCCACCACAGGTTTCAATTTGTTTAATTATATAAAATAATATAATTTTTCATGGCGCTCCGGGGCTGACACTTTTAAAAGACAATTGTGTGTAGAAGACAAAATAATAATAATTAAATAATAATAAATCTGTCCTGCTGCCATCGTTGGAGAATGCCAAGGAAAGTAGCTTCCAAAGTGGAACATACGAAACAGGGTACTGTGTTAAAAATTGAAAGCCTAATTCTATTGGTTTGGTTGCGCTAATGAAGCCAACGCTTTTAATTCTTGGCCCATATGTAAAGTAGTTGAGCATAATTAAAATTTGAATGCACTTATTAACCGCCTTGGAGATTCCTACATATAATTTAGTATTTGTGCGAATTAGTGCTTCTGAGCGAATGATAATTAGTGTCAAAAATTAATTGTCACTACAATTTCATTTTGCTTTGCTTTGTCGTTCCCCCCTTCTTGCTATCACTCGCAACCACTGTAAATTATACAAAGGTTCGTCTAAGGTCCGTTATCAAGACATTAAGTGCTGCAACGACTACAGGCTTGCCCGTTGCGGATCCACGCACACATCTTCCGCATCTGGCACTTCCCAAGTTTAGTAGAAAATACTCCGAGTTTAAGAATTTTATTAGCCTGTTCGAAACTCTTGTTCATAACGATCATGCGATCCCGAGCATAGAGAAATTCAATCATCTGATCTCATGTCTTTCAGGGAAGCTCTAGGCACCGAGGACAATTATTTAAAAGCTGACAGCCTAAAGAGAGTATACGACAATGAATGAATGAATAATATTTAATGAAAATATTTCGGTTCTTTTTAGCCTGCCAAAATTAACGCAGTCTTCTGCGGCATCATTGAAATCAATGATTGACACTGTCTCCGCCATCTATGGCTCGCTCCTGTCAATAGGTGATGACAAAAAGATTTCTAACGCGATTCGGAAGGGGCACACTGTAGCCAAATGTAAGGCAAACAAGTGCAGTCGTTCTCATAACACACTGTTGCATAGATACTCTGCTGTTTCTAACACTCGAGCGTTACCACCACCCCTTGACTCCGCACAGGATCAACCATCGACTTCAAATGCTATACATGCGAATGTGTCTGAAAGTGTAATCCTAGCTACCGCAGTCGTTAGCATTACAACGAGATGTGGCGAGTTCGTTTTGGCTCGATTCTGGATAACAAATTAATTTTGTAACAGACGAGCTAGCACAACGATTGCAGCTGCGTAGTTAAGAGGCCAGTATAAGCTTACTTGGGATTGCTCAATGCAATACTCAAGGAGGAAAGAAGATTCATACAGTGGTGAAGTCGCGAGTCAATTGCAGTGAGTTCTCGTTAGATTTGTGAATTGTAAACCATTTCCGGTTTACAGCCTGACCATACGGTCAATGTCAGTGGTTGGAAAATCCCTGAGAACTTGCAATTGGCTGATCCATATTTTCATAAGCCACAAAAGATCGACATGCTCATCGGAGCTGAGTCGTTCTTTGAGCTTCTGTCTGTCGGTCAGATTAAAAAAGGTCCGAATTGTCCGATTCTGCAAAAGACACTTGTTGGCTGGATTGTATCAGGGCGTTACACGCCGTTAAGTCATGAGAAGACTCATGCTGTCAATCTGAGTTGCCAAGAAGAGTCTTATAACTCGATAGACAAAACATTGCAGAAATTTTTGTCTGTGGTAAAAATGTTCCAAACATTGTTTATTTATT
>NW_026997170.1:0-2324 GCF_035044405.1 Drosophila montana
TTCATTTTTTATGCACGAAGTCACATTTCTGGGACACAAATGCACCGATAAAGGATCTTGCCACACGACAAAAAATACGTCATTAAAAATTATCCAGTCCCACACGATGCGGACAGCGGCCGAAGATTCGTTGCCTTCTGCAATTATTACAGACGTTTTATAAAAAATGTTGCCGACTATTCTCGTCACATAACAAGATAATGTAAAAAAGATGTTAAGTTCGAATGGACAGACGACTACCAGCATGCCTTCGAACATCTCAAATCGGCACTAATAAACCCAATTTTATTACAATACCCAGATTTCAGCAAAGAATATTGCATAATAACGGATGCAAGTAAGCAAGCTTGTGGAGCTGTTTTAACTCAAAACCATAATGGGCTCCAACTCCCAATTGCTTATGCATCACGTTCATTTACTAAGTTAGAAAGTAATAAAAATACAACAGAACAAGAATTAGCAGCAATACAATCAACATTACAAAAGAAAGATCTTTGCTTTAGTTATGACTGGTCCCAAAAGTCCAAGCGGATCATAAAACTGGGCTACAATAGATAGAACTAAGCGCCTGCATTGTTTAACAGTATAATCTAGAACAGAAAATGAAAATAGCAACTGTTCGATCGCTGGATCCCATACAAGACCAAGGGCCTTGGTGACATCGCTTCCATCATCGAACTTCAAGTATTGTTCCCTATCTTCATAGGCTATTCCATCGAGGGCCACCACTTTCCAAGCTTGAAGTTTCCAAGAGACAATATCTCGGCCGTCTGACGAATTTTTTCTCTGGCTTCAGCAACTGAGTTGGCTCCGGATATAATTGGCACCGGAAAGCTCCAACGATCGAACCGAAGCCATTCGGACGCCATTCGCAACAACACGTTATAAAACAGTTTATTTTATCGAATTTACGTAAATTGCAAGATTATTTGGCTGTAGCTCAGAAAAACTTCTTCGCTTCGCCTCGATCAACAATTAACAAATGCTCATAATCAAAATGCTCATAGTGCTTTGCCCGTATCTAAGAAGCACAGGGAAAATAGTTAATGCAGAGTATGGTTAAGATATCTTGAAAAACAAAACAGGTTTCCATACAACAACTTAATTTTCGACCGATCGTTCCTATGGCAGCTATATGATATAGTTGCCCGATCTAAATAGAATTTTGCATATATATGGGGAGCTTAGTAAAACTAATAAGTACCGAGTTTGGTCAAGATATCTTGAAAAACATAAAAATTTTCCATACAAAAACTTAATTTTCGACCGATCGTTCCTATGGCAGCTATATGATATAGTTGTCCGATCTTAATAGGATTTTGCATATATATGGGGAGCGTAGTAAAACTAATAAATACCAAGTTTAGTCAAGATAACTTTAAAAACAAACATTTTTTCATACAAGAACATACTTTTTACTATATGATATAGCGGACCACCAGCTGGTTTTGACATATGAACTTCGTGCAACAGAAAGAGGGAATTCTGCAAAGTTTCATAAAGATAGCTTTAAAACTGAGAGACTAGTTCGCATAGAAACAGACAGACGGACAGACGGACATGGCTATATCAACTCGGCTGTTGATACTGATCAAGAATATATATACTTTATGGGGTCGGAGATGTCTCCTTCTATGCGTTACACATTTCACGACAAAATTATAATACCCTCTGCAAGGGTATAAAAATACAAATCAATTGTGCATGTGACGTAAAAAGTGATGCGAGAAGTAGCGGGCCACGTCATATCGTGCAACGTAGCTGCAATGGTTTGATTCGGACTTAGGCGCAACATATTGGAAGGGAGCAAACGGATGTTTGCGTCCGTTCAATCCAGCAAATCCGTTGCAATGCAAGGTTCCAACGAATTACTGCGGCGTGGGAAGCACGATAGATGTTGGGATCGAACTTTAGCAATACGGTGGCGAGAACAAACACAAAAGCAACGACACAAACGAAGGCATGTACTAACCGCGTTGTAAAGCTAGTTGTACGCAAACCAATTTCGATTGATTTGAGCAGGTCACTGAAACATTCTGCACTTCGCAACGTTCGGCACTAAATAAACAAGTCATGCTCTTCAAGAAAGTCATGCTCTTCTGTAAGAAAGAACCCTTGCAGAAAGGCAATAATATCAACGTTAATAATATGATGTCTTAATTGGCCACAGACGAAAGAATGTGTATAATCGCGCTGATGGTGGGAATTGCATCGAGCAAGTTCTATACGTCGCAATCAACTTATCGGTAGTCAAACCAAATTAGATTGAGCACAAAATGGGTTGGTTACAAAAATTTTTTTATTTTTTTTTTATTTTTTTTATA
>NW_026997171.1:0-3218 GCF_035044405.1 Drosophila montana
GAAAAAAAAAATAAAATAAAAAAAAAAGTTATATGCAATTTATATACATTATATATAAAAATTTTTAAAGTTTAACGTATAATTGTTTTTGTATGCAACAATGTGCCGCATACTTTATATTTGAATACAGGTTGTTCTTTTAAGGCATATACCCACTACACCTCCCCTTTTAGAGGGATAACGTAATATAATGTAGTTATTTTTAATCAATTGTATTTTGAAAAAGTGTAAAAATATTAAAATTAAAAAATATAAAACTATAAAATTAATTTTTAGGAACATATACTTATTTTCTTTTTGTGTTTGGTTTTGGCTGATCAGCCCTCTTTTTTTTCTTATATATATATTTTTTGTATTGTAAAAATGTAAAATGTTAATATTATTCAATTTAATAATAAGAATAATAATAATGAGAATATTCTTATGCATGGCCACACTAAAATGATTATGAAGTAATAATTTTCAACCTATCATTATGATTTTCTGTTTTTTACTTTTAGAATCTGATATACTATATTATCTCTATCTTCTATACCAGTGACCTTTTATGGTCCAGTATAATTAAAATTTAGCTTATGAACTGTTTCGTTTCTTAGTAGGTCCTTATCTCCTATTGATATTTCTATGTCGTTTATCTATAAGTGGTATGACTGCTATTTTCTTCTTTACTTTTCATCAAGCATTACTCTTGCTCGTTTATATGCTACTTCCAATCTATATTTACTTTCTTTAGCATAGTCTTCTATATTGTTTAATAGACTTATATTATTCACTGATTTAAAATACGATGGCTAATTACTTTGTTTACCGAAAACTAACTCATATGTACAATAACTATGTGCCATTGAGGGGGTTGTGTTAAAACAATATTCGAAATATTGAAGCCATATATCCCAATCTGTCTTATTAACAGATATAAATGAGCGTATGTATTCATTAAATGTTCTATGGCGGCTTCTTTCTACTTTTCCAGCTGATAATGTACTGTAGACGTTATGTTGTCTATTTGTAAATATTTGCACAAATCATTGATAATAGAATTTTTATACTCAGTTCCCATTTCCGAAATGAACGTCTTCATTGGACCGAACTTCAATATATAAGATTCAAATATCGCTTTTGCAATTGTTTTTGCATTTTTATTTGCTATTAGAATCGCAACAAGGTATTTTGTTAGGTCGTTACCATATTCTGATTTGGGAAGCGACCCAAAGGTGTCCACTATCACTTTATAAATGCAAATATGTTTTGTCGTTTTTGACTTTTGACATTTCGGAAAACTACTTTCTTTGCTAAAATCGGGGTATTGCAGTAAAGTTAGATTCATTAATGCTGTTTTAAGATGTTCAAAGGCATGCTGGCACTCAGCTGTCCATTCGAATTTTACATCCTTTTTACATAATCTTTTTATGTAACGAGAATAATAGTCAAAATTTTTAATGAAACGTCTATAATAGTTACAAAATGCAACAAATCTTCTAGCGCTGTCTGCGTTCGTAGGGACTGGGTATTTCTTAATTTCATCATATTTTGTGTCGTCAGGCAATATACCATTATCGGTGCATTTGTGTCCGAGAAAAGTGACCTCCCTCATGAAGAATGAGCACTTATCTGGATGCAACTTGATGTTTTTTTTTTCTGCATAGATCGAAAAATGTGAGATTTTTGGTCATATGCTTTTCAGAACAACCAATGACAATTAAGACATCCATGTATGCTTGAGATGGTTAAAGACCAGTGAATGCGATTGTCAGCATTCTTTGAAAAGAATTAGGCGCTATTTTTAAACCTTTACAAAAGTTATTCGTCGTGATTGATACTGTTTCCAATCCTAAAATATCAGTGTATTTTGAACAAAATTCTGTCATTACTTGTGAATATGGACGTGGAAAATTTTTCTTTAACTTTGCAAGTACTGATTCTGCTCTTTGAAAATCGCTTGAATCATCTATTTTGTAATTTTTAAGTGTTTCAAACTGAATCTTTTGTATTTTTAAAATTTTCGTGTTGGTTGTATTTAATATACGCAAGTATGCGTTTTTTTGTTATTTTTGTTATTTTTGTTATTATTTATTTTTGTTGTTTTCAATGCTATGAAATATTGGAATATGTGTTGAATGTTTAATATTATATGGTCTTAATATGAACGAATCGGATTGTGTTGAGAAATTTAATTGACAATTGAATTTTTAATGAAATCTTTTCCAATTATTCCATTACCAGGGAGCGGAAAATAGTTTGGTACTATGTGAAAGTTATGTGTTATGTTACTATAGTCTATTTCATTGAAATCATCTAAGTTTTTTTTAATGACTGAAATGTCACAATGTAACAATGTGAATATTCTATTATACTGACGAACATGTTTAAATTGAGATTAATTGTGTGAGCTTTTGTTTTTACTGTGCTCGAGCACTCAAGGGGGCTTGCTGGTTTTCCGAATTGCTTTGGACATGCCGGACATAATGATGCGTTGTTTCTATTATTGTAACCTCCGTATTTCGCGGTTGTTAACTCTATAGTTTCCACGTCCTCTATTATTGTAATTGTTGTTGTTATTATTATTATAATTGTTATTATAACCACGAGAGTTGCCACTGCCTCGGTAATTACCACGATAGTTATTACCTCGGTTGCCCTGTCCTCTCTGAGAATACAATACAGAGCTTGCATTGCATCATTTCTGTACTGCAATGGATATATTTTGTGATGGTTTCATTCATCGTTTTGAATGTGCCCGATCATGACTGAAATGGCTTTTTTGGTACTGACCGTATCAGCATGTTCACCCTTAGTCCTTCATCGATATACGAAGATTCTAGTAGTTTTCGTAAATTATCGATTTCGTTTGCGAATTGTGTGGCTGTTTGACCTTTTTGTTAGGCATTAGCCATTTTTTTTCGTAGTGGTTGTGGTTTTATCTTGTATTTTATAAAGAGTTGAACCAATTATTTTGGAATTTATTACTTCGATTGATCGATCGACCTGTTAGGTTAATTAGTTTTATTGCAGTAATAAATCTTTGTAGATGGAATTTCTTTCCATCGAATTCTGGTATTGCCTGTACACATTTTTTATGTAAGCCCTTGAGGCTGCTGAATTGTCTTTCATCGTAATAGGTTTTAATTCTATTACACTGGTGTTTACTTCAGAATCAGAGAGAGTTCTCAGTTGAGAGTGATTGACGTGTTTTTTTGCTGTTGCTATTCGCTCCAAAC
>NW_026997172.1:0-4074 GCF_035044405.1 Drosophila montana
ACTACCAGGCACCTCAAACTGGCACCGAGCGAAAAGATGTTTGAATTAATTTCAATTGCTAAAATAAAGAGACACTACTACTGGAAAAATATGACACGTCATATAACCAAGTTGTAAAGTAGTTTCTTGGCCGGGGTGATGACTCAGTCTTACCCAGGTCCACTCTACAAGAAATTTGTAGTTTGCCGAGACGCGAAGCTGAAAAGGGGGTATGGATGACTCCGCCACAGAGTGGTTACTAATTCTAGTAAGGAAAAGGGAAGCCGCTGGGATCGCTCCGCTGCGGTTAGGTTAGAGTCGGCCTGCGTGATGGGTGCTGCTGGGATCGCTCCGCTGCAAGACGAAAGCCTACAAATGCACAATTTCTACACAGACAACCCGCCCTTTTTGCCTTGCGGCGAAAATCCTCTCTCTGAACTTGGCTCTCTTTTACTCCTAAAAACCTCAACAGAGTTGCAAGTGATTCGATTGCGCTTGCAATCGGGCTCTCTTAATTTAGTACGCATACTCCTAACTGATAAATGACTTCATTTACTTCATTGTATTCTCATTATACTTAGCCTATGGTAACAATATGATTATTAATTATTTCATTTTTCTTTATACTTAGCCTATGGCAACAATATGATTATTAATTATTTCATATTTTTTGATACTTATGTTTGGGCGCGGGCCTCACTGTGACTCCGCGTCACACCCCCCCCCCCCCCCCCTTGTTGACGGCGGGTGATTATCACCCTGTGGGCGTCGGTGATGGTCACCCTAAACGTGGTGCGGACCGTCCAACCGGCCGGTGGGAAAACATCTTCGGGGATCACCGGTCGCCACTCCTCCCTGTCACTTTCCGCCGCTGCTGCGACGACCTCGAGGCCGGGTTCCCACCCCTCGTCCTCCACGCCTCCCAGTGTCGATAGAGATCCGGCCCACCGACTGTGATGGCCTCCATGAGGGACGGTGGCTCCAGCATCGCGTGGATGGCTTTCGGGGACAGTGGCGACGATGAGCCTTCCGACTCATAGTTCAGAGCCCGTTGCCACGGGTCGTCGCTCCTATCGCTCTGCCACTCGAAATCGAAATCTTGGTCACGCTCCATTTGATCTGTGGAAATATAAAGCGTCTACTTAACTCCTCTACCGTTTCGTCGATACCACGATGCAATCCCAAGGCACTGACGCAGCTCCTTGCAGTTCGATGGGGATGTCAGCCTCTGGATCGCGAGCACCTTTGAGGGGTCCGTCCGTATCCATTCGCCGCTTACTACGTGTCCTAAATATACCAACTCCTTCCGGAAGAAATGTCATTTCCCTATGTTGAGCTTTAGGTTCGCTTCCCTCAGTCGTCGGAACACTTCTCTCAGGTTGGCTACGTGCTGCTCCTTGGTTGCGCCTATGACGATGATATCGTCCAGGTAGGCGAAAGCGTGGGGCTCCATTTCCGGACCTATCACCGAATCCAGTGCTCTCTGGAACGTGGCACAGGCCGAGTGCAGACCAAAGGGCATCACCTTCCCCGTCCTGGGACTGTGAACGCGGTATACTGCCTGCTCCCTTTCTCCATGGGGATCTGCCAGTAGCCTTGCTTCAGGTCCAACGTCGATATGTAGCGCGCGTGCCGTAGGCGCTCTAAAATGTGGTTTATCCGGGGTACTGGGTATGCGTCCGGGATCGAATGTGCATTGAGCTGCCTATAGTCGATGCACATTCGCCATTCCCCTGTTTTCTTTTTGGGACACGCCTTTCAACCCGTCGAATGGCGCCAACTCTGCCTCCAGAAGCACCCTTACCACTACTAGCCTCGTGACTAGTTCTCGCGGCCGGGTTTTCTCCCACGACAAGTTTACCTGCTAGCACGACTTTTTTAAGGTGCGAGGTTAATCCACCTGCCCGTTGGATCCAGCCACCCTCCCCAGCTTCGCGCTCTTAGGTGCTGATCCACACATAGGCCCTGAATCCCTGCCTCTGCTGACCTCCGTCGTCGCCTGCCCTTTTACCCTAACCCCTGTCGAGTCCTCCTTACGGTTCTGCTTCTGATCCTTTCCTGGCGCTCTAGACAACTCGCTGTCCGACCGTACCTCCACTGGCACCCTGGACACCTCTTTATCGTCCGACCGCACCTTCACTGGCACCCTGGACATACCTCGATCATTCGATCGTGCCTCCGGGATTCTCTCCGCGGGACAGACCGCTACCCGGGGGATACTTTTGACCCAGCTGTTTTATACCCTCATACTCGACCGCTAATTGTATGAGCTTCGACAGCGACGCGAAATCTTGCCTCCGCACATACAATTTATACTCTGGTGCTGCGTTGCCGTATATTCTCGCTAATTCTCGCTCCGGACCATAGCCAGCGTGGTGCATCAGCGCCCTGATGTCCACCACATACTGCTTGAATCGCCCTCTCGTTGACAGCGAACCCGAATTTCATCTTCCAACAATTCAAATTATCGCGGAGGCAAAAAGAAATCCAAAAATCCCTCCTAAAACTCGTTCCATGACACCTCTCTTAGCCCACTTGTCATGAACCAGCGAGCGGCTTCGCCGATCATGACCTCGTTCATTGCCCGGTGTCAATTCTATAAGATAGGGCCCGATCTTCGATGGCCTCTACGAAGGACAGTGGGTCAGCCTGCCCATCGAAGCGTATACCCCACTTCCTGACCTGTTCCGGAACGATGCAGTGCCCCCTATACTCCACGGGTAGGCGCGTCTGTGTTAATGGGACGCCCTCAGTAACACGAGGCGTCCCCGATTCCTTCGTCCTGTCGCTCGCATCACGGGCCTTGTAGTTCGAGATCGCCGGGACCTCGAACAAGCCGGGGGTGTTCGAACGTGGGCCAGAGTCTGAACGTCTATCCCATTCGATTGGGTCAGGTTCGAGCTGGGCCTTGTGTAGTAATGAGTTCCAATTTGTTATTGTTTTATACATTAGAGCTTCTGCTCCAATTGTAAACTTTATTAATTGACTCTTCGGGTTTGAATAAATCGTACAATCTTTTCTTAGGTGCTACTTAGCTAAGACCGCGCGAACTGCGCTGCCAGCGACGCCGGCGGGTATATTATCTCTATATATAAAACTGTTTGTCCTGACTGACTGACTGACTGATTGGTGATCTGAAAATTTCTGAAATTTTCACTGTAGCTATCTTATGTGATGTAGGTGCACGTTAAGACGGGGCTTCGGGAAATTCCACCCGCAAGTGTGGCAAAATCGCGAAAAACGTTTGTATGTAACTTTTTTGTTTACCATCCGATCGGCCTCAAACTTATTTTCAAAGATCTTTGTTCAAATTCATTTGAGGGGTTTTACACTTTTAGGAAAATCTGTTCCTCCTTGGTGGAAATGGAGGTCAAAGATTTGGTGGGTGACGTTTCGCGCTCAAATTCATTTCCAGAGATCTATAAGAAAAATCATTTAATACGTGTTTCACACTTTTCGCAGAATTCTAACTTCTTCGGGGGGAATGCGATTTAAAGATTTTTTAGGCGGAGTTTTAAGTCGTCTCCGATTTGCTTCAAACTTATTTTCAAAGCTCTACATAAGAACTTAATAAATACGTATTTCAGCGATTTGGAAAATACCTCCCGCAACAGTGGTAAACGGAAAACGGATATATGAAAGTTTTTTGTTTACCATCCGATCGGCCCAAACTTATTTTCGAAAATCTTTGTTCAAATTCATTTGAGGGGTGTTTCACACTTTTCGAAAAATTCGTTCTCCTTGGTGGAAATGGAGGTCCAAGATTTGGTGGGTGACACTTCGCGCTCAAATTCGTTTCCAAAGATCTATAACAAAAATCATTTGAGACGTGTTTTACACTTTTCGCAGAATTCAAACTTCTTCGGGGGGAATGCGATTTAAAGATTTTTTAGGCGAAGTTTAAAGTTGTGTCCGATTTGCTTCAAACTTATTTTCACTTTTGCTCCACTCGCAAAAGTGGTAAATTGGCGGAAAATGTTTGTAAGAAAGTTATTTGTTTACCGTCCGATCAGTTTCAAAATCATTTCAAATTTGTTTGAGAACATTGATTTTATAACATACGTGCCACGGGCAAGGCCGGGTTATACCCGCTAG
>NW_026997173.1:0-534 GCF_035044405.1 Drosophila montana
TTTTTTTTTTGAATGCTACAAAATCTAACGTTCTGCCTAATATTGGGTGTTCTTTAATTACTGATTTCACTTGTATACCAGGAATAGTACTTAATACTATTCCTTTTTGCGTTTTTGAGCAATGTATGTGAGTGATCGAGATTGAAAGTCTCCATATATAGAAACATTAGTTCGTATATACTTATTGGAGTTGCAGTTACTAATTGCTGAACACTGTTCATGTGAGTCTCGTAAATATACTTCAGCTATCGCTTTGTTCGTAGCCAGTGAGTGTATTTAGGAGAGATGAAAAGTTTTTTTTTTTTTTTTTTTTCTCTGTTTATTAGCTAATTTATTGATACTATACATGAGCATCTTAACCTAGCTTGACTATAATGGGATAGACATACTTAATATTACCTATTAAGTTTTATAATTATTCAATATACATTATATTTTAGTATGATTGTTATTATTTTTATTTATTTTTTTTTCAAATGATTACCCGGTTTGGGAGGTCGATGGGGTGGATTCTGCGAAGTCTCCGTCGCTTTC
>NW_026997174.1:0-2484 GCF_035044405.1 Drosophila montana
AGAGATGAAAAGTAAAAAGAAAATATCGTTTTTTTTTATATTTTATCTAAGTCGTTTGCACGACTCATATATTTTTTCTTTAAGCACCTATTGAGCACTTTGTATAATTTGAAGAAAAGGTTAATGCACATTAGCACTACGATAATTACAAGGAGAACTGTTATTAATTTTAAATCTGGTGTTTCCACCTCAACTTTATTAATAACGTTGGCTGTGGAATCCACCGTCTTTGTGTCTATCAATCCCATGGTGGACCAAGGGAAGTGATTATGGAGTGTAAATAATACCTCCGTTTTAAAGGCTTGAAATATAAAAATTTGAATAATTTACTTGATATTTAAAAATTTAAATAATTAAACTTTATCTTTTTTGAATTTTTAAATGAATTTTAATAAAATTTTTTTTTTTTTTTGTAATGTGGGCAGATGGCCTTTTTGTTATTTTTTCGATTTTCCTACTTCGATCAACGCAGTGATCTCCTCTCTAATGTTTCGTACAACTTATTAGGTTGCACTCTGCCTTGCGCACACAACATAGTGGGCTGTCATTACATTTATATAAAAGTTTTATAATAACTTAATTAATTGTTGTTGTTTTCTGCCTCTTCTCTATCTTTAGCTACCTTGGTGCGGCTAGCGGTGCCGGTGCTGGTCATCGCACAGGCCGGGGTGAAAAGCAGTCAGCAGGGCATCTCTTAGGTTGCCTGGGCAGCAGCTTCTTCTCTGTATCTTGAATATAAGTTTTATTAGACAAGTTCTTTATAGGTTGAGAGGAAGGCGTTTTCGTTTGTGTTTTGTAAATCTTAGATTGCTCTTCAAGAAAGTCTAGCCCATCGGCTAGCCTCTTGGCATCTTTCCATCTTTGTGGCTTGCTGCTATTATATAAAATTTTGCATATTTCCGCTTTGCGTTTCTTTATGCGCGGCTGAATGCCACCACGATTTCTTTTTGGTTTTTTGTCTGAATTTTTTCATTAGTTGCAGCCTGTTCACTGGCTGTTGTTCGTCTTGCCCTATACTCATCAAGCGTGATGCGTATAGACATTGGAACTATTGATACAAACGAAATACACCTTACTCACTCAGAACTTTGTCTTTAATCGCTCGCTGTTGGTCATTGCAGACATTTTCGTTTAAGTGCTGCATTCCGTTGTCCCGCGCCGTTGTAGAATTAATATTGATGTTAATTATTTATATGTTATCCTTTGTTCTACTGCCTCCAGGCAGGAAATCGTGACACTGTCACAGTCGCCATGTAGAGAAAAAGTTCAATGCACGTCAGTGCTGGTTTATAATCATTTTTGGAATGTTCTTTATTCGGAACTCTGTCCGCTTCAAAACCTAAGATATAGGTATTATTATATGTAAAGCTCTGTCGCAGCAGAGCATAATTGAAAGAGAGGGAGTGTGTGGTATGTGCATGCATTAGTGAGTACATATATAGTACTCTTAGTATATAAGCCAAGCGTGGGATATGCGCCGTCAGCTAAGCGGCCAGCTAGAGTACTAGCGGTCCGCGCTGCGTAATATGAGCCTGAGTCATTAAACTCAAGCGGCTCTGCGCTTTTGGCTTTATATTTGTTATTGTATGCAACAAAGTGTCGCATACTTATGTATTTAAATACTGGGTGTTATTTAATGCATATACACACTTCACCTGGCACGAGGCTTCAGAGTCGCCAGTCAATTGGCTGACTCACCAGACGGACTAAGTGGTCCGCCGCTCGAATCAATATCAGTCGATGACATCGTCATAATAGTGGACGACGGTGCCAAGCGAAATTGTTGGACAAGAGGAGTGGTTGTAGACGTGCAGCGTTCAAAGGATGGCCAGGTCCGAAGCGCCGTGGTGCGAACCGCTAGAATTATCACTCGTCACTAAGCTTGACATTAAAGTTGGTAAAACACTGCACAGACTTTCGTGAATTACGGGGTGGGGAATGTTACGGGGCGAAGTGAAAATAGCTGTTGTCACTAAGTCCTAATGGGTCTCACATTTATTTTGTAAGCAGCGCTCGCTTCATACACTGGAAGCGCACCGTTAGAATTAGTTTGTACAACGAACTCAAAGAAATAGTTGTTTCTTTCGACGAAATCCTAGAAATCCTTTCCAAATACGCGCCCCGGCACGAGTCTCGGTGCCAACAACTAAATTGGGCACCGGTCACTATAACGCAATGTAATAGTGCTGACCAGGCTGCCTCTGGCCACTTTCGGCCGCGATCGTCGCTGAAGCGTAATATGAGACGAGGCGAAAGTTCAGCAAGTTGCTGGACGGCACCCGGCGATGCGACAAAGAGTAGGGCTAATCAATTATATTCAGATGATTGTCAAATCAGCCGTTAACATACCTCGAGCTGACACAGTCGGTGCTGCCGAGTATAATAAATGAAGTTAACTCAGTTAAATAACCATTGTGTTATTATTTTTGGCAAGTCAAGCTGACTGCCATTAATCAATTAATCAATAATCCAAATACTCGCCAA
>NW_026997175.1:0-660 GCF_035044405.1 Drosophila montana
ATATATAACTGCCAAGGTCGGCGGTGATCTTTTGTTCAGTACATAATGGTGTTAATTTGTGTTTAACCTTATTTATTCTCCTGCTCTGAATTCCCTGTGTGTCTTATTCTTCTTTGACTGCTCGCGGGTAAGGTCTTAGGCTCTTTGAATTTTCACCCTAGACCGTGTTTTGAAGCGACTGTTATTAAGTAGAATGGTCTTTTTAAAATCTGGATATGTGGGGAGCACATTTTTGATATCAATACTCTTATTAGTTTGTCAAAAGGTTGTTTTTGTGTGAGTTTAAAATAATATGAAGCTTCCTGGACTGATTGACACTTATTTTGCCGTTTTTATGCCCTGAACCCAAAATGGGTAATGTTTTTGCAAATGTATGTAATAGGCAGAAGAACGCATCTCCGACTTCATAAAGTATATATATTCTTGATCAGCATCGCAAGCAGAGGCGATATAGCCATGGCCGTCAGTCTGATCGTTTAATCGTTTGTCCGTCCATCCATCAGTCCGCATGTATGAACACAATGATCTCAGAACCTATAAGAGATAGAAAACTGAAATTTTGAACGTAGGTTCATCTAGTTGCCGAGCAGTACGAGTATGTTTCCGATAATTGACATATTGCCCCATTACTAAGCTATCGATAAAAATCGATATCCAAAT
>NW_026997176.1:0-1790 GCF_035044405.1 Drosophila montana
TCGTACTACATCTTATCTTGTTAGTTATACAATTGACAATACTCCATTGCAACGTATACTAACCGTTAAGGATCTAGGCGTTCTTTTTGATTCTAAACTCAGCTTCAATCTGCACATAGATACCGTTATCGTTAATCGTTAGTCAGGCAAAAGGTGTACTTGGATTCATTAAACGATGGTCTAAAGAGTTTAAAGATCCTTTTATAACGGAACGTCTGTACATCTCTCTTGTTCGCCCCATCCTTGAATACTGCTCTTGCATCTGGTCTCCGCAGTATAACAACAGCCAGGATTCGTATTGAATCTGTTCAGAAGCAATTTCTGCTTTTTGCCTTACGAGGCTTAAATAGGGACCTATCTTCGGTTGCCATCCTACTCCAGCAGACTGCTTCTTCTTAATCTTCCTTCGTTAACCAACCGTAGGACAATTCTCGGTGTTGTCTTCCTACATAAGTTGATTGTTGGTGATATAGATTCTCCTTTTCTGTTAGGGCGTCGTCAATTCGCTGTTCCGTCAAGACCTACCAGGAATTATCGCCCCTTGTTCTTGCCAACGTGCACAACACACTACGCTATGCACAATCCTTTTCGCGTGTTATGTTAAAATTACAATAGTTTGCATCACGTTTTCTCTACCGAACTTTCTCTACCCCTAATAAAATCGTTGCTTTCAGGATACCTTCGGAACCTCACTGACCATTCCCAGCTATGAGTAGGGACATAGCTTGCCGGACAGGTTATAAATATTCCATCACCGTCCGTGATTTCCCATTGCTATCTCTTCATCCTATCTATCTAACACACTATATATCTAACGTCTTTCTTTCTTTTTCCCTATTCATTGTATTTTCTTAAATAACATAGTAAATTAAGATTATTTTCAGTTTTACTGAATAACACTATTTTCTCTACTAACACCCTTCTACTTAGCTGTCGTCTCTAATAGCGTTACTGGCAAAATTGGCTGTGAAAAGGGGCACAGCTGGCAGGACTGGCAAATAAAACACCTCCATCGGTCGGTGATGCTATTAGAAAATTGTGTATTCTATCTAGGCTTTTAGCATTTAATTTTGATAACGTATGGATAATGTTTTAAATAATTAGGAAGACACTCGTCTTGTCGACCATTAATAAATAAATCAAAAATAAAATAAATAAATATACGTATCCGGCGAGTTGCAATAACCGCGGTGGTAACCACTATTGCAGTGGAAACAACCCGAGGGGTAGGCAAACCTACTATGATAACAATGTAAGCAGAACAACGACAATAACACGATATGTACATACATATAGTAAATCGGAAAACCCATAAGCTCCCTTAGGACCATCAAATGGAACAAAACTAATATTTACATTTTTCAATCTCCGTAAAATTAGGTTTATAAACGTTACAAATGTAAATACAGGCAACAGGATGTTCAGTATGTTGCATTTGACTTTATCGGCAGCATCGATTGTTTGCTTCGTTGGTTGCGTGCGATATTACCGGACACGCCGATATTGTTTGTCATCGGGTCGGAGTATCGGGGGTGAAGCCGGGCACACCACGGCGCCCAATTTATTGAAGAGTGGCAACGCCGGGCTTGCGATTCACGCCGCCAAAGGGGGCGATTGCTATTGGCCACCCGATTCGCTCCTAAAGAGATTATAGGGAGAGAGGATCGCATGCCCCTGGCCTTCATTTGGGCCGGTGACCCAAAAAAGTGCAACTGTGCAGATGGGCAGCAACGGTGCCCGCCTCGTAAATGTATGCGTGTGCCGAAATTCGGCACCGATGTTGCTGCTCA
>NW_026997177.1:0-1282 GCF_035044405.1 Drosophila montana
CTTGTTTTTCGAGATTGGCTCAAGTTATAAGAGCTTGGGTCACCCAACTTGGCATGTAGCTTATAGTATTGCCACCACCCCGCATCATACCATACCTGCAAATCAAATAAATAAACCAATTTGAATTACCCACCAATTTTAATGCAATTGGCTTTTTGAGAATACACAAATATTCTATAAGATTTGCTGATGATAATTTCATTAAGATCGGTATATACACACACACATTCACGCGCGTCTTTATTGAATTATATGAACAGCATTGAAATTACGATTCTATTATTTTGTGTGCTGTGTGTATGTGCTGCTATTTTCATTTGCTTTCTATTTTCATTAGCGATAAGTTGCAGGTTTGGCTGTTGTGTAGAGGCGGCAAGTAGCGTGGTCTGTTACAAGTTCGTGTCCTATAGAGGGAACTATTTTTTTCAGGGTATCACGAAAGACAATAATAACCACTAAGATGAGTAACGCCATACAACAAAATGCTACTATACAGCTTGCTTTTGTAAATTTGAGAACGAAAACGAAATCAGTATCATTGCCCTCTCACAGCCGAAAGAGCGAAAAGCTAAAAATAGAATGTATTCTGCGCTTAGTATACATGTGTTAGTATACATACATATCAGCATATTTGAATGTTTTGTTATTCACAGCTCTGGCTTGCAGCATGCATTCGTATGTGAATACAAATTTGGGATAGGTGCATGATCAGCGCTAGAAAACTAACAACATTTATTTCTTCACCAGCCAAAGCCAAGGCAGTGAATAACAACACATATACATATACATATTTTGATATAGTTATGCATGCATAATTTACACATACAAACATAGGTGCTTGTACGCCATTGGCTGAACAAGAACTTCTCTCAAGCATACACTGTCCAAAAACAAAAGTGAAATAAATCGATGTGTGATATTTTCTTAACATAGTCATTGGAAAAGTTGCGCCTTGTAAAAAAATTATTTTATTCTTAAATTTCAGTGCAAAATTTATAGTTTGTATCTAGGGAAATGTATCATTTAAATAAAGCATGCATTTCATGGATAACGCAGAAGTACTTTGCTTCGATCGTAAGTTAAAAACTTTTCGCTCAATGTACTTCGAAACGAAGCGACAACAAAGCACCATCGACCAGCTTTGCTGATGGCAGGCTGGTGACTAACTTCGTTGCTCGGGTCAGCATCAGCAAGCCGCGACTTCGGCATTCGTTCGTCTGGCTTTTGGAGAACGAATAGCCAGTCGGCAGGCATGTCGTGCGAAAACTCAAACGCCAGATGA
>NW_026997178.1:0-40206 GCF_035044405.1 Drosophila montana
GTATCACCTAGTTGGGAGCTCCCGACTCGAGCCATTTGCTTGTTTGATTTAATTTTCTGAAATGAATGACGAAATTTTTTTTTCCAGCCAAACTCATCAAGACCTTTTTTATCAATTTCCCAGGGTTGTTTTATGGTGATCGACCAATATGCCGTCGAAGTCTTTTATGTTGTGTAGGATGAAAAAAAAAGGTTTTGACATTAAATAAATGAGTAGGGTACTTCTGCTCTATTTTTGTAAGACAGTGTATTGACTTTATAGCTCTGCCAGCTCTGGAAGCATCTGGAGTAGATGAGGAGGCTTATGATTACTACAGCCATCTAGAGAATATTGGCAGTTACAGTATTTAAGTGATCCGTAACTATTTTAAATTCTCTTTAACCGTTGTTGTTGGTTGTGTAATAGCTGCTAGATCAGCTTAAAAGAGTGTTTACTGATGTGTATCAAATTTTTTCATAATAAAAAGAACAGTTATTTTATTTTTAATACGTTTTTACTTAACTTGATCAGTAAGTAGTTCCATTTATTATTTAATTTATTTAATTTTATTTAATGAACAACTTAATAATATGCTTGAATCTATTTTGGTTGTTTGAATCTACTTTGCGATTAGTGAATATTTTACAACAATTGCAGTTTGATAGGAACAACCCGTCTGGACAGAATAGAGTATTTGAGATCGGAGAAAAGTGTTGGTATGGACAAAAAAATCGCTTCGAAATAAACTCAGCCTCTTATAAGTAGAAGCTGATTTGGTTACAACTGTTCTCAAAAGGGAGGGTGGTCCATGGGGACAACCTTTGGTGAGGACAACGGTCAATACAGAATTTTTTATATATTTTTTTATATTCTTACAAAATAGTACTTTCACTCGTTCATTATATAATGTAACGTTACCTTTTACTTTTTCATCGGTGTAGGTTTCTTTAATTACTTTTATTATGGGTTGCACTATCGAATGCAAAACTGCTAAACTGATTAGGGAAAACCATAGACAAATAGTTATAAACACAAAAAGCAAGAACTAATCAACACTGTAAACGAACCTTTATAAGTCAAGAAAAAAGTGAAAATCAATACTTTCCATTTACATGAAAATCTTTGGAATGTAATAGCATACTGACACTGGAGCTAGAGAATCTAATGGTAGCGATCACATTGGCCAATATAAATGTAGTAAGCTCCAGAATAATTTGACGACGATGATTTTAAAGTAATACTGGATAAGAATTTCACATTTTTTGAACCTATTGAATGATGAAATTTCCGAATTTCACAGTCGCACACGCCGGAAATTTTTATCGAATACCAGAAAATATCGTGGCAAAACGCGATTATGAAATTGTCACGGTCAGCTCATGCAACGGATCCAATAACATCAAGTTCTACAGGGAGGCGACAGATGAGCCCAATCACTACATGCTGGATCCGTTGAACACTGCAACTCTCAACGGTGCCCCTAAAAAATATGTCCCCTAAGCTACATCGCCGTCATTAAAGAAAATCAGCAAAAACACTTTTGGGCCTACTATATCTACTCAACTTGAGCGGAGAAAACCTACGCTACTGTGTGTCTGGCAATATGCGCTACAAACAAGGAAAGCGAAACCAAGCAGAAATCGTACGGTGCTTAAGGATCAGGGCATGACCGTGGACGTCCCTGTTTTAAAAGGAGGAGTAGTTAACACAAGTAAATAATAATAATTGAATAATAACTAAATTGGGCACCGGTCACTATAACGCAATGTAATACTAATGACTAATATGAGACTTGCACAAGGCGAAAGCTCAGCAATTTGCTGGACGGCACCCGGCGTTGCGACAAAGAGTAGGGCTAATCAATTATATTCAGATGATTGTCAAATCAGCCGTTAACATACCTCGAGCTGACACAGTCGGTGCTGCCGAGTATAATAAATGAAGTTAACTCAGTTAAATAACCATTATGTTATTATTTTTGGCAAGTCAAGTCAAGTTGATTAATCAATTAATCAACAATCCAAATACTCGCCAAGAGTATTGGTAATAACTTATACACCAATGAAGCAATTGACAGCGATAAAATATTCTAACCTGCCATTAATCAATTAATCAACAATCCAAATACTCGCCAAGAGTATTGGTAATAACTTATACACCAATGAAGCAATTGACAGCGATAAAATATTCTAACCTGCAAACAGTTATTACAATGATAAAAAATAGCGCACTTAACCAGAACAAGCTTATTATGAAGGCCGAATAATTTACAAGTTTGAATGGCCCTATATACAAATTTATAATAATTGCACAGAAACAACTGGTAGATCAGTTACGCGTCCTTTTTTACAACAACCTGCGTACTGTCGCGGCGGCTATACTGACAGTCGCCATAGTGGTCATTGTCTAGCCCGTGGCAATAACAAAGGCAGAGGCTACACCTATTATCGCGGTGGCGGCAACCAACGCGGTGCCCGAAACAAAAACAAACGGAATATAAGCAACATCAACCAAAATGTGCCAGCTATAAGTTAAGATAAGTTTTGTTAGTTTAAGTTAGCTGAGTAAATTTAAGAAAAGTACAGGTACAGAGATATATCACCTCTTAAAATTTTAAAAATCAATACAAATTTCCTAAACAAATACATAATAACAAGCCTTAAAGGCATTAGCCAATAATCTTAGAATCGAAGATTTTCTTGGTTTCCATGGAGTAAATGAAAGTAAGATTTTTTTAAAAAAGATTTCCAATCTAATCAAGGCTGGTTCGGAATAAGACCTAATAATTTTCATACCAACATTAATATCCCGATAGTACACTCAGAAGAAAACAATACGATCTTATTACAAGCCAAGTCAGAAGTAATACTACAATTCAGGTTACTAACAGAGCAAAAAACAGTTGATGTTCCAAACCAAAAACGAGAACCGGGAATAATAATAACTGGTACCTAATTAATACAACATTTGAAAACGCTATATAAACACATACTAATACTAATACATTAAATAAAACCATTTAAAAATATTACATTTTCCAAACGGAGGTCAAACGACAAAATACTTCAATGAGCAAAAGCTAACATTAGGTGATAAACCGCTGGTCTACAAATTAAGAAAAGTTACTTTCCTTCAGTTAGTTCGATGAATTTATTATGCGCACGATGGTGCCGCTATATTTTCAATCAAATCAGACTTAAAAATAAGTTTAAAATTTTATTTATTTATGCTCAACTTCAAGCCCCAAGACTACTGATCTTTCGGCTCATGCGTGGAGCCTGATACCCGACAGTCTGCATGTATGTTGCAACTTTGTTTGTCAGGCGGGCATTCTTTCTCCATATCTGGGGCCGTTGGTTCCCGGTTTTTTTCAGTTTTTTCCACATTGAATTTGTCATAATTTTCCTTGAACGCATAGCGATCTTTATTGACTTTTGCCTCCTGCGCAAGCGCCACGGCCGTTAGCATATTGTTTTGGTTGGGCTGGGAAAATCGCTATCCTAAGTGACTTCTGGAGTCCGGAAGCGAAAGTTTGGATAGCTTGTCGTCTATATTTTTCTGTCAATTTTCGAATGACATGAGGATATTATTTGTAAAAAGCGTAAGAATTATTTTTCGATTTCGTCATTATAATTGAGTAAGGGCATCTCGCCTTGTTCCAGTGTGCTCAGTTCTTGCTGAATGACACACACTGTTGTCTTGCCAGCATATGTGAAATCGAATAGCGCGATAAGCGCGATAAAATGAAGAAAAGTGTTATAAGAAGCCAACGTTGCGTTTGCTGATATAATTGAATAATTGAGTATAATTCAAACAGCCTAATAATTTGTAGAGCTGCCTTTGTGTGGCTTGAAAATTTTGTAGACGTCAAGTGCTGCCTACCGCCTAGAGAGATAGTCTTCTAGGCTAATCGCACTTGATTCTCTAAAAAGCTTCTACCCATTGATAAACAGCCATCTAGGGAATATTGGGTGTTACAGAATTTAAGTCATTTGTAATTGTTTTAAATTCTCTTTGACCGTTGTTGTTGGTTAACCGTTGTCTCTTTAACCGTTGTTATTGGTTGTGTAATAGCTGCTAAATCAGCATCAAATTTTTTATAATAAAAATAAAAGTTATTGTATTTTTAACACTTTTCTACTTTACTAGATCGGTAAGTAGTTCTATTTATTTTTGAAATTTTTGTAATTCATTTAATTTTATTTAATGAACAACTCAGTTATATGCTTAAAGCTACTCTGCGATTAGTGAATATTTTATATGTGTGCAGAGGGTATTATAATTTTGTTGTGCAATGTGTAACGCATAGAAGACGATATCTCTGACCCCATAAAGTATATATATTCTTGATCAGTATCAACAGCCTAGTTGATATAGCCATGTCCGTCTGTCCGTCTGTCTGCTTCTTTGCGAACTAGTCTCTCAGTTTTAAAGCTATCTTTATGAAACCTTGCTGAAGTCCCTCTTTTTATTGCACGCAGTACAAAACCAGCTGGATCGGACCTCTATATCATATAGCTGCCATAGGAACGATCGGTTGAAAAGTAGGTTCTTGTATGAAAAACGTTTTTGTTTATCAAAATATCTTGATCAAACTCGGCATTTACTAGTTTTACTATGCTCCTTATATATATGCAAAACCCTATTAAGATCGGACCACTATGTCTTATAGCTACCATAGGAACGATTGGTCGAAAATTAAGTTTTTGTATGGAAAACATCCTTGTTTTTCAAGATATCTTATCCATACTAGGCACTTACTATTTTCCCTGTGCATCTTAGATACGGAAAAAGTACTATGAGCATTATGAAAAGGTTGGCTCTGCAAGGGTAATACATCTTCTGCGTGCCGAAGATAGCCCTTCTATCTCGTTTTTAAGTATAAATTCAATTCGATAAAATTTATAACAGCTTCTGCTGTGATATTTTGTCCATGAATTGTACATTTTTTTCAGGAAAAAGAATCCACAAAGTGCAACAATTGCAGTTTGATAGGAACAACCCGTGTAGACAGAATAGAGTATTCGAGGTCGGAGAAAAGTGTTGGTAAAGACCAATAAAAGGCTAAAAGATAGAAGCTGATTTGGGAACAACTGTTCTCAACAGGGAGGGTGGTCCATAAGGACAACCTTAGGGGAGGGACAACGAGCCATGCAGCATTTACTTTATCATCGGTGTAGGTATCTTCATTTACTTTTATTATGGGTTGCAGAACTAATCAACACTGAAAACGAAACTTTATAAGTTAAGAAAAAGTGAAAATCATTACTTTCCATCTACATGAAAAACTTTTGCATGAAATAGAATACTGACACTGGAGCTACAGAATCTAATGGTAGCGATCATATTGGCCAATAGAATGTAGTAAGCCCCAGAATAATTTGACGACGATGATTTTAAAGTAATACTGGATAAGAATTTCACATTTTTTGAACCTATTGAATGATGAAATTTCCTAAGCTTAAGTATGTTTGTATGAAGATAGTAGTTTTCACAGTCGCACACGCCGGCAATACTTTACGAATACCAGAGAACATCATGGCAAAACGCGATTATGAAATTGTCACGGTCAGCTCATGCAACGGATCCAATAACATCACGTTCTAGAAGGAGGCGACAGATGAGCCCAATCACTACATGCTGAATCCGTTGAACACTGCAAATCTAAACGGTGCCCCAAAAAAATATGTCCGCTCAGCTGCATCATCGTCATTATAGAACATCAGACAATTTTGGGCCTGCTATTTCTACTCAGGTTAAGCGGAGAAAACCTATGGCTACATCGAAGCCAGTGGTGGCGTTGACTGTGTGTCTGGCAATATGAGCTACAAACAAGAAAAGCGAAACCAAGCAGAAATCCGTAAGGCGCTTAGGGGCATGACCATGAACGGCCCTGTTTTTCAAGGAGTAGTTAACACAAGTAATTAATAACAAGTAAATAATAACTAAATTGGGCACCGGTCACTATAACGCAATGTAATAGTGCTGTCCAGGCTGCCTTTGGCCACTGGCTTATCGGCCGCGATCGTCGCGGAAGCGTAAAATGAGATTTGCACGAGGCGAAAGCTCAGCAATATGCTGGACGTTACCCGGCGTTGCGTGTAGGGCTAATTAGTTATATTCACATGATTGTCAAATCAGTCGTTAACATACCTCGAGCCGACACAGTCAGTGCAGCTGAGTATAACAAACAAAGTATCCTCAGATACAATTTTATTTTTATCTGATTTATTTTATTAAATGGTCGACAAAAACGAGTGTCTTCCTAATTATTCAGTATATCAATAATTATAATACACAATTTTCTAATAGCGTCACCTACCGATGGAGGTGTTTTATTTGCCCGTCCGGCCAGCTGTGCCCCTTTTAATTTAATTTAATTTACTATATTATTTATGAAAATACAATACATAGGAAAAAGGAAAAAAGCGAGTAGTTAATAAAGAAAAGAATACTATATATAGAGAGAGTTAATTAGATAGGGTAAAGAGATAGTAATGCGAAATCACCGACCATGTGGCGGAAAATTTATAGCCTGTCCGGCAAGCTATGCCCTTGCTCATAGCTGGGAATAGTCAGTGAGTTCCCGAAGGTATCCTGAAAGCAACGATTTTATTAGGGGTAGAGAGAGTTCGGCGGAGAAAACGAAATACAAACTTTTATAGTTTTTGCATAACACGCGAAAAGAATTGTGCATAGCGTAGTCTGTTGTGCACGTTGATAGGAATATGGGGCGGTAATTCCTGGAAGGTCTAGACGGAACAGAGAATCGAAGATGCCATAACAGAGAAGAAGAATCTTTTTCGCCAATGTAGGAGGACAAGACCGAGTATTGTCCCACGGTTGGTTAACCACGGAAGATTAAGAAGAAGCCAGCTGGAGTAATATGGCAAACGAAGATTGGGGTCCGAATTTAAACCTCGTAAGGCAAAAAGGAGAAATTGCTTCTGAACAGATTCAATACGATCTTGGCTATTGTTATATTGCGGGGACCAGATGCAAGAGCAGTATTCAAGGCCAGGACGAGCAAGAGAGATGTACAGAAGTTTCGTTATAAAAGGATCGTTAAACTCTTCAGACTATCGTTTTGAATCCAAGTACACCTTTTGCCTCATTAACGATGGTATCTTTATGAAGATTGAAACAGAGTTTATAATCAAAAGAACGTCTAGATCCTTAACTGTTAGTATACGTTGCAATGGAGTATTGTCGATTGTATAACTGACAAGATGAGGTGTGGTACGATTGAAGTTAATAAACATACACTTTGAACAATTGATTGGCCGAACACCTAAGTTGCATAGCGTTCAAATCATCTTGTAGACGAGAATGATATAGGTAATGTAAAGGTCCAAGATGACTACCTTGAGGAACACCAGAAGTAACGTGTGCCTGTTGCGATAAGGTCAGCCTCAGGATTACTCTTTGGGTCCTACCTTTTAAATAAAAAGAAATCCAATGCAAAAGTGACGGTGGGAAGCCCATACGGTCAAGTTTAAAGAGTAACAGATCATGATGCTCTAAGTCAAACTAACTAAATTCAGTGTAAATGACATCAGTTTGCATTTTAGAAAGGAAAGCATCATTTAGCAAGGAAGTAAATTCTAGCAGATAGGTCATAGTTGACCGATTCGATTACGAATCCATGTTGAACAGGGGAGACAACTGAACTGCAGAATTGCTATAAAAAATTCGAAGCATTAAATAATTTAGGGATAGCGGACAGTTTTGCGATGTTGTATATTAGACTTTCCACCTTTCTTGTGGAGAGGAATGATATAAGATTCTTTCCAAAGAGATGGAAAGACAGACGATTCAAGGGATAGATTAAAAAGCTTTAGCAATGGACGAAGAAGGGAAGAAATACACTCCTTCAGTAGACAACTAGAAATATTGTCAGGCCCACGAGAGTAAGATTTTAAAGTATTTATAGCAGAAACGAGAGAGGAATGGGAAATAAAAGGAGCAGGTATATAACCGGATGAAGTAATATTGTAATGTTAAGAATTATTATTAAGACAGACGGAAGAGTAAGTTGATTGGAAAAAATTAGCAAAGAGGTTAGCAGAATCGGAATCATTACTGGCTTTATCTGTTCCGAGAGAAAAAGAAGATGGCAAACTTGAAGATTTACGCTTCAAGTATACAATATTATGAAACTGTCTCGGATTTTGGGCAAATCTTTTTGCAACAAGAAAGATAATTCTCATAGCACTAAGAATTAAGAAGAAAGAATTTTGACTTGGCTATGGAATATTTAGCCAAGTCAATACTCCAACCAGACTTATTAAACGTTTTAAAATATTAAGACTTAATATTTTGTAGGTTTGATAGTCTGGGAGGGAACTAGGGTGGCTTTGAAGAAGTAATTGAGGAAATTGAATTAGGAATAATAGCATCTAAGATGGAGTTCAGGGTGTTATAAAAAAATTAATAGCAATATTCATATCAACCGAGTCATATAAAAAAGAACAATCGGTTGCATGAATACATTGATAAAGCAAGGAATAGTTTCCTTTGCGAAAGCAACGGCGGGGCTTCTAGGTAGCTGCTGAATGAGAGGATTGCAATTGAACATAGCAACCTCTAGAGTAGGATGATATACATCCTCAGGAAGAGATAAAGGAGGGGACCTGGACACATTAGCAATAAGGTAGTCGTTAACAAATACCAGATCAAGAGTTCTCTTCAAATGATAAGAAATTGAATTTCTTTGAAACAAGGAAAGGTCTTGTATGATATCTATAAAGTCATGATGTGCTGAGGGTACTAGATAATTTTCGGCAGTATATAATGACCAAGAGATGTTCGGTTAATTAAAATCAATAACTATCGTGTTACTATTTTTGGCAAGTCACGCTGACGTTCATTAATCAAATATACAACATTGAAGCAACTGACAGAAACCCTCCAAGGTGCATACATCGCTGACGCTAGGAGTAGCGATAAAATATTCTAAACACAATCAGTTAATACAATGATAAAAAATAGCGCACTTAATAAGATCAAGCTTATTATGAAGACTGGTCAATTTACAAGCTTGAATGACCCTATATACAAATTTATAAATAAGTGCACAGAAATAACTGGTAGCTGTATTGGCAGTCGCCATAGTGGCCATCTTCTAGCCCGTGGCAATAACAAAGGCAGAGGCTACAACTATTATTGTGGTGGCGCCAACCAGCGCGGTGCCCGAAACCAAAGCAAACGGAATATAAGCACCATCAACCTAAATGTGCGAACTATGCAATCGGTTACGTTTAGTTAGTTTAGTAAATTTTAGAAAAGTACAGGTACACCTGTAAAATTCTTAAAAATCAATAAAAATTTCCTTAAAAAATACATAATAACAAGCTTAACAGGCATTGGGCAAGGAACATTACAGTCATTAGGTTAGACAAATCTAGGTCCGCTAGTCTACAAATTAAGAAAAGTTACTTTCCTTCAGTTAGTTCGATGAATTTATTATGCGCACGATTGTGCCGCTATATTTTCAACCAAATCAGACTTAAAAATTAGTTTAATATTTCATTTATTTATGCTCAACTGGAAGCCCCAAGACTACTGATCTTTCGGCTCATCCGCGGAGCCTGATATCCGACCGTGCATGTTTGTTGCAACTTTGTTCGTCGACACATTTTCTGCTACCGGTCACGCAAGGCAGGCGTGACAGAGTCATTGATCGCACTACTCCGCAATTACGCCTCCAGGTTAGCTAGTAATTCAATGTCAAGCTCGTAGACGGTGGTGAATCAGATAGACGGTGCCAAAGCAGATGAAGGTAATTGCTATAGTGACGTAGCCACTTGCAATGGGTCTTGACACCAGATCGAACAGACTCAGCTCGTGAAGAAAAGGCATGCTGAGATGACTTTGATGCCCAGTGATGTTGACCTGCGTAATGATGGGTGCTACTGGTTTTTGCTTAAGAAACCTCTTCGTCAATTTACGCTGTAGGATACAAATGACCCGACTAGGGGTTGCATTGCACGACGGTTCCAGTATTAAGATGTTAATAGAAGGTGGTGCTTTTACTATTATGCTGAATAGGATTATTTTTATATTTTTTAAAGTTTTTAGTTTCTGGAATTTAATGAGAAAGTTTTAAATTTCCTTATTCAGAAAAGCTTTAATTTTTGCTACCTCGAGAATAACAGCTACGCAAACCCTTATGAGATGTTCATTAATTATTTCTTCTTTAACCATGTCATCTGAAATGACGGGGCTGATCAAATTATTTTTTGCCAACATTGTTTATAATATCAAGGTTTTTTGTCTCGTCGGAGACACGTTAGTCGAATGTCCTAAGTATCCTTAATCGTCCCAATTAGTAACGTCCCCGTATACTATAGATATGTAGTATGCGTGTGAATAGTCGTTCAGCTTCGTAAAATAAAGTACTAACTGAGGTTTTCCTTGTGGACCACCCCCCTTTTATAAGAACCGTCCTGCAAGGGTCGGGTCAGTTCATAATGGTGTTAGTTTGTTTTTAACTATATTTGTTCTCCTGCTCTGAATTCCCTGTGTGACTTATTATTCTTTGAATGCTCGCGGGTATGGTCTTAACCTCTTTGAATTTTCACCCTAGACCGTGTTTCGAAGCGTCTGCCATTAAGTAGAATGGTCCTTTTAAAATTTGGGTATGTGAAGAGCACAATTTTGATACCAATATTCTTAATAGTTTGTCAAAAGGTTGTGGTAGCTGTGAGTTTAAAATAATCTGAAACTCCCTGGACTGATTGACACTTATTTGTCCGTTTTTATGCCCGGAACCCATTGAAATGGGTAGAAAGGGTATATTGTATTTGTGGAATGATATAAGATTCTTTCCAAAGAGATGGAAAGACAAACAATTTAAGGGATAGATTAAAAAGCTTTAGCAATGGACGAAGAAAGGAAGAACTACACCACAGAACAGCCCAGGAGAGTCCGATTTTAAAGTATTTATAGCAGAAAAGAGTTAGGAATGGAAAAAAAAGGAGCAAGTATATAACCGGGTGAAGTAATATTGTAACGGTAAGAATTATTATTAAGACAGACGGAAGAGTAAGTTGATTTGAAAAAGTTAGGAAAGAAGTTAGCAGAATCGGAATCATTGCTATCTTTATCTGTCCCGAGAGAAAAAAAAGATGGCAAAAATTATAAAACTGCCTCGGATTTTTGGATTGCCTCGGATTGCCTTTTGTAACGAGTAAGATTGACTTGGCTATGGAATATTTAGCTAAGTGAATACTCGAACCAGTCTTATTAAACTTTGTAAAATATTTAGACTTAATATTTTGTAGGTTTGATAGTCTGGGAGGGAAACAGGGTGGCTTTGAAGAAGCAATTGAAGGAATTGAATTAGGAATACTAGCATCTAAGATGGAGTTTAGGGTGTTATAAAAAAACTAATAGCAATATTCATATCAACCGAGTCATATAAAAAAGAACAATCGGTTGCATGAATACGTTGATTAAGCAAGGAATAGTTTTCTTTGCGAAAGCAACGGCGGGGCTTATAGGTAGCTGATGAATGAGACGATTGCAATTGAACATAGCAACCTCTAAAGTAGGATGATATATGTCGTGGCGTTTAATTTTATGTATTACGAATGAAAATGTATGAATTTCACAAGAATACGTTGCTTGTCTATTTTTTATTTCTTTCATTCTATACTGATCTTTTCTGCAATGCTTTGTGCCTTCCATTATTGCGAGCCTGGCAGAGTCCAGCGCAGCCTAGGCGTGACAGTGAGTTAGAGAGAGAGAGAGAGAGAAATATAGTGCTTGCGCCTGGAAGGCGAGTGTCACTGTTTGTGTGTGGTATACACGCGAAGTGGAATGTTGGCATTGTGAAATTAGTCTTGAAACAACATTAGTCACGCACAAGGAAGCGCCTGGTTCACAAGTTAGTCGCGGATGATCCCGAAAATGAAAAACATTCTCCGACATCAGAAGTGGAATCCCCTCCACACCAAGTTAACCATGAGGATCGTTTATGCTCTATTCTGGAATCACACCGCAATTTAATTGAAGTGATAAAAGCAGAAAAAAACGGACATCTGTCGCAAGGTGCTTTCAAGACAGTTATTCCAAAGTTCAACCCTGACAACTAGGGTTCCAGTGCCGCATGGTGTTGTACAGGGGACTAAATCCTCGCTGAAAACTCTTTGGAGGGCAGCGCCCTTCTCGTGGCACTAAGCAAATCGTTAGAGGGCAGTGCATCTAATTGGTTGTCCCAAATATCTTTTGCTGGCATGACATGGAGCCAGTTTAAAGAATAAAGAAATAAAGAGGGCAACGAAACGCCACAGTTTTCAATGTTCTCAATGGTCGCCCAGAAGATAGAGAGTGTCTATCACTATATGGAAGCCGACTAGTTACATCGCTGGTGTCAAATTGGAAGGAAATGAGTATCGAGCAAGTCGCCGTAAACGTTGTGTTGGCGCACGCGGCTCAGATTGAGCCCAAACTGCAACGGACAATATTTACAACCGACATCAAGACGCGCAACGAGATGCAAAAAAAATTAAATGCATTTGCTTTTGGAAAGAAGAAAGACCATTCTGATCAGGAAAATTCTGCGAGCAAGAAAGCGCGATTGCAACCCATTGCAAAATGCCACTTTTGGGGAAAACAGGGACACAAAATTTCCGACTGCCGTGCGAGAGACATAGATAAAACGCAACAAGGATCTAAACAGCATGCTGCCCGTTCGTCCGAAGTGAAGAGTGGCACAATCATTTGCTTCAAATGTGTGACATTTCAAGTCTGCTTGTCCTGGAGGATCATCATCATCGTTTCAAAATAAAGTGGATGAAAAGCGAGTGAACCTGTGCCATATATAAAATAAGCGAATACTCCCTTGAAGTTCTATTTCATGTTGTTTTAAATGATTGCTTAAATTATGAGATTATAATCGGCCGTGAAATTCTGTATCACGACTTTAGTGTCACTATATCAATCGATAAGGTCATATTGCTTAAAACAAAATCTGTATGTGCTGTAGCTGTTTCTAATAACTGTTCTGAGCTAGACAATATTGATACTGAGTTGTGCAATGTAGATAAATCTCTTTTATATTATATTTTAAACTAATATTCTAGCTCTTTTATTGATGGAATTCCAAAAAGTCGAGCTACAACAGGTCAATTAGAAATACGCTTAGTCGATTCAAACGAAACCGTTCAAAGGAGACCATACCGACTCAGTTCAGATGAAAAGGAAATAGTAAGAAATCTGATTAAAGAACTATTAGAATCAAATTTTATTCGCCCTAGCTGATCACCGTTTGCAGTCCCATACTCCTTGTTAAAAAAAAAATTGAATTCGAATACTGTTGCTGATAAATATCTACTCCCACTTATAAGCGATCAAATTTCAAGGCTACGCGGAGCAAGGTATTTTTCATGTCTGGATATGGCAAGTGGGTTTCACCAGATCCCAATTCATCCAGACTCGATTGAGCGCACGGCCCTTGTTACTCAAGGAGGTCAATACGAGTTCCTGACCATGCCTTTCGGTCTTAAGAATGCACCATCTGTGTTGCCGTGATGAAAGCATTAGGTGAGCTTGCTTACTCTTTTGTTGTTGTTTTCATGGATGATATTGTGATCGTTTCTCAAACAAAAGAAGAGGCATTTAAAAGATTAAAGACAGTTTTGAAAATCAATCCCAAGCCGGATTCTCTTTTAACGTCACCAAATGCTCCTTCCTAAAATCTAGTGTCGAATACCTGGGTTTTCACATTAGAGAAGGGAAAATTTGTCCCAACCCACGTAAGAAACAAGCATTGATTGAGTTGCCGCCCCCACAGTCTGTTACCCAAGGGAGGCAATATATTGGCTTAGCGTCGTACTTTCGACAATTCATGCCAAAGTTTTCACAAATAATGAAACCATTGTATAGCCTTATGTGCAAAAATAAAGTATTCGAGTGGAAATTAGAGCATGAGCAAGTTCGCAAAAAGTTCATCAAAACATTGACAGACGAGCCTGTGCTTGACATATTCGATCCTCAGCATCCAATAGAACTGCATACCGATGCCAGTATGGATGGTTACGGTGCGATTTTATTGCATAAAATCGATAATAAGCCACACGTTGTTGAATATTACAGCAAACGAACTTCGCCTCTAGAATCCCGATATCATTCATACGAGTTGGAGACGTTAGCTGTATTCAATTCAATAAAGCATTTTCGTCATTACTTACAAGGCCGACATTTTCTCTTTTACACCGATTGTTATTCACTAAAAGCTTCACGCAATAAAATCGATCTTACGCCTAGAGTACATAGATGGGGGCGTATATGCAATACCTTAATTTTGACTTACAATATAGACCAGGTAGTAAAATGTCACATGTAGATTTCTTCTCACGAAATCCTTTACCTATAAAAATGTCTTCCCAAGTTCCCATCAAGCGTGTACAATTAGCCGAGATAACGGAAAATTGGCTTCTTGCCGAACAACAAAGTGATCCTGAGACTTCTCCGATAATTTCGAATATTCAAAACGATGAAATAGAGGAAAATATAGCAAATTCTTATGAGCTTAGATCAAAAAAGCTATTTCGGAAAATTCAAAGAAGCGGTAAAACACGCTGTCTTCCAGTTATCCCCAGATCATTTAGATGGTCTGTAGTAAACCACGTCCATGAAGCAATTGTACACCTTGGTTGGGAAAAGACCCTAGACAAAATGTATGAGTTTTACTGGTTCGAAAACATGTCTAAATACGTGTGTTAATTTGTCGACAACTGCATTACCTGTAAATTGACTAAGCCACCACTAGGCAAGATACAAGCAGAACTTCACCCAATACCCAAAGTAGACATTCCGTGGCATACGGTACATATTGACATCACTGGCAAGCTGAGTGGCAAAAGCGATCAAAATGAATATGTTATTGTCCAAATCGATGCATTTACCAAATTTGTCTATTTATACCATACTGTAAATATTAGTTCCGAAAGCTGCAATAATGCTTTAAATTCATCCATATCCTTGCTCGGCGTACCAACAAGAATCATTGCCGATCAAGGCAGGATTTTAATAAATTTTGCTCTTGCAAAAAATAGATCTACATTTGATTGCAACTGGGGCGAGTCGCGCAAATGGTCAGGTGGAACGCGTTATGTGTGTGTTGAAACGTATGTTAACCGCTATAGAGAGTAGCGGACGTTCCTGGCAAGACGCTTTAGGTGAAATACAATTGGCCATAAATTGCACGACAAATCGAACTACGAAATCTAGTCCTTTGGAATTATTAATTGGGAAAGAAGCTAGACCCTAGATGATAGGAAAGTAGACGTAACTTTTGTGAGAGAAATGGCTAAAGAAAATAGAAAGAACGCTGTCTATGATAAAATTAGATTCGACAACAACAAATCAAAATTTGTAAGATTTAAGATAGGCGATTATGTATTGCTCAAAAACAAGGAAAGACACCAGACAAAATTAGATCCCAAATTCAAGGGCCCATTCTTAGTGGGAGAAGTGCTCGATGGAGATCGATACGTTTTAAAGTCATTGGCTAACAAGCGAACTTATAAGTATTCGCACGAATCGTTGAGATGTATGCCGGCAGAGGGGATTCCCATTGAGTTGGACACATGTGATGATAGTGACGGCGTTGAAAGAGACGTCAATGATGTGTTAGTAAATTCTAACGAATAAGAGGCATTGGTGCACCCACTGTAGTTGATTTTGTAACACACGAGGACGTGTGATAGTCAGGAGAGCCGTGTCGTGGCGTTTAATTTGAAGTATTACGAATGAAAATGCAAAAACATGAATAAATCGATTGTATGAATTTCACAAAAATGCGTTGCTTGTCTATTTTTTATTTCTTCCATTCTATACTGATCTTTTCTGCATTGCTTTGTGCCTTTGTACCAGATCAAGAGTTCTCTTCAAATGATTAGAAATTGAATTGCTTTGAAACAAGGAAAGGTCTAGTATGATATCTAGAAAGTCATGCTGTGCTGGGGGTACTCGACAATAAAATCAATAACTATCGTGTTATTATTTTGGGCAAGTCACGCTGACGTTCATTAATCAAACAATCAACAACCCAAATACTCGCCAAGAGTATTGGTGATTACTTATACAACGTTGAAGCAATTGACAGAAACCCTCCAAGGTGCATACATCGCTGACGCTAGAAGTAGCGATAAAATATTCTAAACACAAACAGTTAATACAATGATAAAAAATAGCGCACTTAATAAGATCAAGCTTATTATGAAGACTGGTCAATTTACAAGCTTGAATGACCCTATATACAAATTTATAAATAAGTGCACAGAAATAACTGGTAGCTGTATTGGCAGTCGCCATAGTGGCCATCTTCTAGCCCGTGGCAATAACAAAGGCAGAGGCTACAACTATTATTGTGGTGGCGCCAACCAGCGCGGTGCCCGAAACCAAAGCAAACGGAATATAAGCACCATCAACCTAAATGTGCGAACTATGCAATCGGTTACGTTTAGTTAGTTTAGTAAATTTTAGAAAAGTACAGGTACACCTGTAAAATTCTTAAAAATCAATAAAAATTTCCTTAAAAAATACATAATAACAAGCTTAACAGGCATTGGGCAAGGAACATTACAGTCATTAGGTTAGACAAATCTAGGTCCGCTAGTCTACAAATTAAGAAAAGTTACTTTCCTTCAGTTAGTTCGATGAATTTATTATGCGCACGATTGTGCCGCTATATTTTCAACCAAATCAGACTTAAAAATTAGTTTAATATTTCATTTATTTATGCTCAACTGGAAGCCCCAAGACTATTGATCTTTCGGCTCATCCGCGGAGCCTGATATCCGACCGTGCATGTTTGTTGCAACTTTGTTCGTCGACACATTTTCTGCTACCGGTCACGCAAGGCAGGCGTGACAGAGTCATTGATCGCACTACTCCGCAATTACGCCTCCAGGTTAGCTAGTAATTCAATGTCAAGCTCGTAGACGGTGGTGAATCAGATAGACGGTGCCAAAGCAGATGAAGGTAATTGCTATAGTGACGTAGCCACTTGCAATGGGTCTTGACACCAGATCGAACAGACTCAGCTCGTGAAGAAAAGGCATGCTGAGATGACTTTGATGCCCAGTGATGTTGACCTGCGTAATGATGGGTGCTACTGGTTTTTGCTTAAGAAACCTCTTCGTCAATTTACGCTGTAGGATACAAATGACCCGACTAGGGGTTGCATTGCACGACGGTTCCAGTATTAAGATGTTAATAGAAGGTGGTGCTTTTACTATTATGCTGAATAGGATTATTTTTATATTTTTTAAAGTTTTTAGTTTCTGGAATTTAATGAGAAAGTTTTAAATTTCCTTATTCAGAAAAGCTTTAATTTTTGCTACCTCGAGAATAACAGCTACGCAAACCCTTATGAGATGTTCATTAATTATTTCTTCTTTAACCATGTCATCTGAAATGACGGGGCTGATCAAATTATTTTTTGCCAACATTGTTTATAATATCAAGGTTTTTTGTCTCGTCGGAGACACGTTAGTCGAATGTCCTAAGTATCCTTAATCGTCCCAATTAGTAACGTCCCCGTATACTATAGATATGTAGTATGCGTGTGAATAGTCGTTCAGCTTCGTAAAATAAAGTACTAACTGAGGTTTTCCTTGTGGACCACCCCCCTTTTATAAGAACCGTCCTGCAAGGGTCGGGTCAGTTCATAATGGTGTTAGTTTGTTTTTAACTATATTTGTTCTCCTGCTCTGAATTCCCTGTGTGACTTATTATTCTTTGAATGCTCGCGGGTATGGTCTTAACCTCTTTGAATTTTCACCCTAGACCGTGTTTCGAAGCGTCTGCCATTAAGTAGAATGGTCCTTTTAAAATTTGGGTATGTGAAGAGCACAATTTTGATACCAATATTCTTAATAGTTTGTCAAAAGGTTGTGGTAGCTGTGAGTATAAAATAATCTGAAACTCCCTGGACTGATTGACACTTATTTGTCCGTTTTTATGCCCGGAACCCATTGAAATGGGTAGAAAGGGTATATTGTATTTGTGGAATGATATAAGATTCTTTCCAAAGAGATGGAAAGACAAACAATTTAAGGGATAGATTAAAAAGCTTTAGCAATGGACGAAGAAAGGAAGAACTACACCACAGAACTACAGCCCAGGAGAGTCCGATTTTAAAGTATTTATAGCAGAAAAGAGTTAGGAATGGAAAAAAAAGGAGCAAGTATATAACCGGGTGAAGTAATATTGTAACGGTAAGAATTATTATTAAGACAGACGGAAGAGTAAGTTGATTTGAAAAAGTTAGGAAAGAAGTTAGCAGAATCGGAATCATTGCTATCTTTATCTGTCCCGAGAGAAAAAAAAGATGGCAAAAATTATAAAACTGCCTCGGATTTTTGGATTGCCTCGGATTGCCTTTTGTAACGAGTAAGATTGACTTGGCTATGGAATATTTAGCTAAGTGAATACTCGAACCAGTCTTATTAAACTTTGTAAAATATTTAGACTTAATATTTTGTAGGTTTGATAGTCTGGGAGGGAAACAGGGTGACTTTGAAGAAGCAATTGAAGGAATTGAATTAGGAATACTAGCATCTAAGATGGAGTTTAGGGTGTTATAAAAAAACTAATAGCAATATTCATATCAACCGAGTCATATAAAAAAGAACAATCGGTTGCATGAATACATTGATAAAGCAAGGAATAGTTTCCTTTGCGAAAGCAACGGCGGGGCTTCTAGGTAGCTGCTGAATGAGAGGATTGCAATTGAACATAGCAACCTCTAGAGTAGGATGATATACATCCTCAGGAAGAGATAAAGGAGGGGACCTGGACACATTAGCAATAAGGTAGTCGTTAACAAATACCAGATCAAGAGTTCTCTTCAAATGATAAGAAATTGAATTTCTTTGAAACAAGGAAAGGTCTAGTATGATATCTATAAAGTCATGATGTGCTGAGGGTACTAGATAATTTTCGGCAGTATATAATGACCAAGAGATGTTCGGTTAATTAAAATCAATAACTATCGTGTTATTATTTTTGGCAAGTCACGCTGACGTTCATTAATCAAATATACAACATTGAAGCAACTGACAGAAACCCTCCAAGGTGCATACATCGCTGACGCTAGGAGTAGCGATAAAATATTCTAAACACAAACAGTTAATACAATGATAAAAAATATCGCACTTAATAAGATCAAGCTTATTATGAAGACTGGTCAATTTACAAGCTTGAATGACACTATATACAAATTTATAAATAAGTGCACAGAAATAACTGGTAGCTATATTGACAGTCGCCATAGTGGCCATCGTCTAGCCCGTGGCAATAACAAAGGCAGAGGCTACAACTATTATCGCGGTGGCGGCAACCAGCGCGGTGCCCGAAACCAAAGCAAACGGAATATAAGCACCATCAACCGAAATAAGCGAACTATACAATCGGTTAGGTTTAGTTAGTTTAGTTGATTTTAGAAAAGTACAGGTACAGAGAGATATCACCTCTAAAAGTTTTAAAAAGCAATACAAATTTCCTAAAAAAATACATAACAAGCTTAACAGGCATGGGGCAAGGAACATTACAGTCATTAGGTTCGACAAATCTAGGTCTTATAATCAAAGATTTTCTTGGTTTCCATAGAGTAAATAAAAATTGGATGTTTAAAAAAAGATTTCCGATCAAATCAAGGCTGGTTCGGAGAGACTCAATAATTTTCATACCAAAATTAATATTCCGAGAGTACACTGAGAAGAAAACAATACGATATTATTACAAGCCAAGTCAGAAGTAATACTACAATTCAGGTTACTAACAGAGGAAAAAACAGTTGATGTTCCAAACCATAAACGAGAACCGGGAATAATAATAACTGGTACCTAATTAATACAACATTTGAAAACGCTATATAAACAGCGCAAAAATTTAAGATGAATCAGTAGAAAACTATGAAACAAACGCAGTCCCTACTAATACATTAAATAAAACCATTTGAAAATATTACATATTCCGAACGGAGCTCAAACGACAAAATACTTGAATGAGCAAAAGCTAACATTAGGTGATAAACCGCCGGTCTACAAATAAAGAAAAGTTACTTTCCTTCAGTTAGTTCGATGAATTTATTATGACTTAAAAATAAGTTTAATATTTCATTTATTTATGCTCAACTGCTAGCCCCAAGACTACTGATCTTTCGGCTCATCCGCGGAGCCTGATATCCGACCGTCTGCATGTATGTTGCAACTTTGTTCGTCAACACATTTTCTGCTACCGGTGAAGCAAGGCAGGCGTGACGGAGTCATTGATCGCACTACTCAATTTGATCGGGTTAACTCCTCCCGCAGCTAAGTGAGGAGCGTCTTCGGGCCTCCAGGTTAGCTAGTAATTCAACGTCAAGCTCGTAGACGGTGGTGAATCATCTGCCAAAGAAGGTGAAGGTTATTGCTGTAGTGACTTAGCCATTTGCAATGGGTCTCGACACCAGATCGAACAGACTCAGCCCGTGAAGAAAAGGCATGCTGAGATGACTTTGATGCCCACTGATTTTGGCCTGCGTCATGATGGGTTCTACTGGTTTTTGCTTTAGAGACCTCTTCGTCAATTTACGGTGTAGGATACAAATGACCCGACTAGGGGTTGCATTGCACGACTGTTCTATTATTAAGTTATTAATAGAAGGTGGTGCTCACAGTTGCTTCGAAATCGCTTAAGGCAAAGGTGTTTGTTCCGCAGTCTGCGACACATGTTTTTGTTTTCTAGATCTAATATTTTACTATTACGCTGAACAGGATTATTTTCATAATTTTTACAGTTTTTAGTTTCGGGAATTTAATGAGAAAGTTTTAAATTTCATTATGTTCATTGGTTATTTCCTTTATAATTATGTCGTTTGAAATGGCGGGGCTGATTTTTCCAGTGTGATTGAAAGTATTACATATTCTAAGCTTGTAATTATTATTTTATTTTTTGCCAACATTGTTTATAACATCGAGGTTTTTTGTCTTGTCGGTGACACGTTAGTCGAATGTCCTAAGTATCCTTAATCGTCCCAAATAGTAACGTCCCCGTCTACTATAGGTATGTAGTATGCCTGTGAATAGTCGTTCAGCTTCGTAAAAAAAATTACGAACTGAGGTTTTCCTTATGGACCACCCTCCCTTTTATAAGAACCGTCCTGCAAAGGTCGGCGGTGATCGATTATTCAGTTCATAATGGTGTTAGTCTGTTTTTAATTATATTTGTTCTCCTGCTCTGAATTCCCTGTGTGACTTATTCTTCTTTGACTGCTCGCAGGTATGGTCTTAGGCTCTTTGAATTTTCTAGACCGTGTTTCGAAGCGTCTGTCATTGAGCCGAATGGTCTTTTTAAAATCTAGGTAGATACCAATATTCTTGTTAGAGTGTCAAAAGGTGTTCTGGTGTGAGTTTGAAATGATCTGAAAAGTCTTTGACTGATTGACACTTATTTTGCCGGTTTTACCTTTAAAGAGGTCCGCTAACGGTCTCGCAATGGCGATGAAACTGAAAACCCCTGTAGTAGCTACAAAGACAATATAAACACTAAGATGAGTAACGCGCATACATTTGAATGCGACGCAAAATTTCTAGCCTGGCCTTTCATCTGGCCTTTGAGGCTTCGTACGGCATGCCTGCCGACTGGTTGTTCGTTCTCCAAAGACCAGACGAACGAATGCCGAAGTCGCGGCTTGCTGATGCTGACACGAGCTACGAAGTTAGTCGCCAGCCTGCCTTCAGCAAAGCTGGTCGATGCTGCTTTGCGTCGCTTCGTTTTCGAAGTACATTGAGCGAAAAAGTTTAGAGCTTACGATCGACGCAAAGTGATTATACTTTATCCAAGAAATGCATGCTTTATTTAAATGATATATTACCCTAGATATTAACAAATAATTTTACAGGAAAATTGAAGAACTTTTATAATTTTTACACAAGGCGCTTCTTGCGCAATAACTATGTTAAGAAAATAGCACACATAGATTGATTTCAGTCTTCTTTTTGGACAGTGTATGCTCGAGAAAAGTTCTTGTCTCAGCCAATAGCGTGCGTGCACCTTTCGTTGTATGCGTGAATGATACATGCATAAGAACTATAAAGTATGTATGTATGTGTTGTTATTCACTGCTCTGGCTTTAGCTGGCAAGAAATTAATTTTGTTAGTTTTCTAGCGCAGATCATGACCTATCCCAAATTTGTGTTGATATATGAATGCATTTTGTGTACTAAGGTTGGCTCCGCAGAAAATATGTATTTCTAAGTCGATGCAAATATTTACATAATTTCTTTAAATTTAATTAATATTATTTATATTCTCTAATTAAGAAACAAAAGAGGGCTAAAAAATACAATTACATATTTATTTGTATTAATAAATATGACTTTTGATTCAATATTTAGTTAGATATTTTATTAATTCAATTTAGATATTGCACTTGCAACTCTATGCCAAAAAGGGCGCCAAGCTTTAAGAATATGGAGCACAAAATGTAATCGATAGCTTACGATTGCATCGAGCTGCCGACTTTTTCCATTTTGCGAAAAATTATTATTTGATCGCATTTTGAATACTTAAAAGTTAACATTCGTGTCAGTGACTTAACGGAAAATTAGTGTGCAATTAAAATTTAGTGTTTAGTGCCAAAATTGCAAAATTCCAAAGCAGAAATACTTTTGGCGCAAATTTCGGGTGCCGGTGTGTCGCGTTCTTTCAAGGGAATTCTGCTTGCCACTTTTAGCCGTTGCTGCTTGATACGACTGGAAAGGTTGCAAGTATCTACTTAATATAATAGCCTTTTTTTAATTATTATATACTTTACTGAATTATTTATATACTTTATATATACTATATATATTGTATATATTAATACAAATAATTTTGATTTTAATTTTATAATTTTATTTTTTGCATAAATATTGTGTGTGATATTTTTGTAATGGCTGAAAAAAGGAGAGATCAGATAAGTAGCAGCAAGTGTAGCCTTCGTCACTGCCAAAAATCTAGGCGCGACTTTCCAGGAATAAAATTATTTAAGTTTCCAGAAAGGGATCCATCAATTTTAAAACAATGGGCTGAAAAATGCAACTTTAGTGAAGATTTTGTTGCGAACACATCTGCTCTTTTTTTGTTCCAATATCATTTTGCGCCGGAAAAAATTGATGCAGATATCTGAAACAAGGAGCAATACCAGATCGGAATATGGACGCTGGTAATAATTGCACTAGTAATGCAAATTATTTAAATGTTTTAATTTCGCCCCCAAGAAAAAGAAAACGTTCACAGTCTCCAGCTGAAATTTGTCGTCAGTGTCATAAAAACACAACGACGCTTAAATATTATCAAAAGCAATATTTCTCATTTAAAAAAATTGCTGAAGCAAGAAAAATAAGAATCAACTTATTAAAAAGAGAAAATACTAATTTAAAACAAAAGATCAATAGATTGAAAGTCAACGCATATGAAAGTCTTATTTCAAAAGTTGATAAAATGGATCTTACAGGAAATGAACAAATTCTGATTAAAATGCTTTTGAAAGAAAAAAAAGGAACATGTTTAAGATGGAACGATTCCGAAAAACTATTCGCACAGGGTATATTTTACAGGTCAACATATAAGCTTTTAAGAGACTCTTTGCAATTAAATAAATGAACATGTTACAAAACGAATATGCAGGTATATGCCAGATCTAAAAGAAAGAACTTCTATAACAAAATAACATTGTTGGGGACCATGGAAATATTTTAATTAAAAAAATTAAAGCATTTCAAGTCGACTCGAAGGTCATATTTTGTTATGATCCCATTATAATTATAATGGCCTCCTCGCGGTGTTCCCTGGGTACCGATTTTGCATCGGTAGCTAATTCGAGCGGCGACTTTGTTCTTTATAATTCGAACAAAAAATAATAAAATAAAAAAATAAAAATTAATTAAATGTATCTTTGAAAACAACAAATTTGCACTTTTATTTCCTTAATTTATGTTGTATTACTTAAAAATAATAATAATTTAATTAATAATTTCAAATATAAAAAATTACATAAATATTTGCATCGACTTAAAAATACATATTTTGTACAGAGCCAACCTCAGTACACAAAATGCATTCATATATCAACACAAATTTGGGATAGGTCGTGATCTGCGCTAAAAAACTAAGAAATTGTTTCTTTGCCAGCCAAAGACTTTGCCAGAGCAGTGGATAACAACACATTCAAATATGCTGTTATGTATGTATATTCACACGCATACAAACATAATTGCTTGCGCGGCCCTCATAGAGCCGAAGCTGAGAGCACATTCTATTTTTAGCTTTTTCGTTCTCTCGGCTGTGAGAGCGCAATGCTACAGATTTCGTTTTCGTTCTCAATTTTCAAAAAATCAAGCTTCATAGTAGCATTTTGTTGTATGGCGTTACTCATCTTAGTGTTTATATTGTCTTTGGTAGATATATAGACCCAAAGAGGACCCTAAGGACATACAAGATACATGGAAGATAGAAGTTCTTGATTGCCTGAACTTTTGTCAGGCGAAGTTGTTATTCCATCTTTGGTCACAGCAAATTCCAAATATTCCAACCTTACTTATTGAAACTTATTTAGTCTTCTTTATTCTTTGAGTAGAGAAGAAGATAATTACTAAACTTTTTTTGTAGCCAAACTCATCAAGACCTTTTTGTCAATTACCTACCTAGGCTTTTTTTTCGGTGATCGATCGATATGCTTTAGAACGCCTTCGTCAACCAGCGAGTGACACAATGTGCGACGGTTCCAGACACAAGCTGTTGAGTGCATTCGGGTCAACAGTATCTTACAGAAGCTGCTCACAGAATTACTGCATTCACCAACAACGATGGTCTGTGCGCCTCACTCGGCTACCGTTCTACTGTTCTCGAAGCCTAACATTATCTTCTTATGCTGTATTGGATAAACATTAGTTTTCTATCAAATAAGATTTTGGATATTTGATCAAATAATGTAACATGTTAGTGTTCTGAAAAGCTATACCCAATTTCTTTCAGGTACTCGTTATTATATCCGGAATTCAAAAATAAGGGTATAATGGTTTTGTGCAAAAGGAAGCATCTCCGACCCCTACAAAGTATGCATATTCTTGATCTTCCTCAATGGGCGAGTTGATCAAGCCATGTCCGTCTATCTGCCCGTACAAATTGCAAAAACTTCTATGCCCACGTACACATAAAGAGAATTTCAATTGCGATTGTATCGTATAACGTACTTTGTGAATGTGCTACTATTTTACTGCAGCTTATTTCCATCAAAGCTGAATTCCTGGTTGAATGCAGTTGCTCGACTCCGGTAAAGGGAACTAACTTTTTTTTTTGAATTTCTTTACTGCGAGCAAACGAGCGCTAAGATTGAGCTGCGTTTGGTGTAAGTAGAAGTTAAGTTTAGTTAATATCGTCTCGAAATTTGTAACGCATAGAAGGAGACATCTCCGACCCCATAAAGTACATATATTCTTGATCAGTATTAACAGCCAAGTTGATATAGCCATGTCTGTTTCTATGCGAACTAGTCTCTCAATTTTAAAGCCATCGTCATGAAACTTTGTAGAAGTGCCTCATTCTGTTGCACGCAGTACATATGTCGGAACCGACTGGATCGGACCACTATATCACATAGCTGCCATAGGTTTTTGTTATTTTATTTGTTTTATTTTGGGTTTCGAAATTTTTTTTTTATTTACTTTGAAAAGAAAGTAATAGTATTATTCACATATCGTTTAGGTGGAGAGTTTTATTTATTTATTTAAAAAAAAAAAAACGACTTCTTAATCGTAGTGTTTGATTAACGATGTATGACGGTAAATGCACATGAGGATCCCAGTTTAAGCCACGAACGCCAAAAAACAAGAAATATTTCTGTATAGATCCACTTCTGTCTTGGTGAATAGAAAATTGTGCCGAATAGGTCGTACCAGATATATAAGAGGGATCTTTGACGTGTACGGATCGGAAAACAACTCTGGCCTTATTGACTGCGGTCGTAACATGAGTATCGAATTTAAGTTTATGATCAAGAATAACACCTAGATAATTGACTTCATTACTGGTACTGTTGACACGCTCGAGCGGTAAGATATAAAGGAAACCATTCGAGGATCTATAGAAAGTCATTACCTAACATATCGAACAGTTTAGATTTAACAGGTTAACTGGAGGCAGAAAGGCATCAATGTCGGCTTGTAAGAGATTACATGATACCATATCTCTATGTAATGCACAACTTTAACCCATCAGCATACATTAGTACTCGAGAGTAAGACAGTATCGAGGGAAGGTCATTAATGAAAAGAGTAAAAAGTAGCGGGCCTAGTTGACCTTCGCATTCTTCTGCATTCTTTTCTTATACCCATCAATAACTAGGGAGTAAATTCAAGAAGGTTCGTTGTTGCAGATAAAGCTTGGTGAAATAATAGAGCTGCATAATGCTTGCAGTTGAGATGCGACGGTTCTCTCAAAAGCTTTAGAAAAGCGTATAATTTGAAAATACCACTATATATTTCGGTATCGGCCTTTCTCCCTTTCTTATGGAGAAGGGAAATAAACGATTCTTTTCAAATGTTCGGGAAAGATGAAGTCTTTACAGACAAAGTTTAAAAATAGGTTTACTTAGAGTTAGAGCACAGTTCATGAGCACAGATGCGTGAACACCATCAGAATACCGGCTTGATTGTGTTAAGATCGCTGAGTAGATAACAAATCTCTACAATATAACTTAATGAATGTCTCAGCGAATTAAGAAATTTCATTCCAGACTGTGCTAAATTGGCGGTAAACGAAAGTTTATTGTTCGGCTTTAATATCCATTTGAAAGCGCCCTGACTAATGCGTGAAAAGTGAATATATCTAATTTTCTTAAGCAAAAAAATTGCCTCGTGCAAGGCCGGGTAATACCCGCTAGTCATATTTGGTATATAAAGCATGCATATCATGGAGTAAGAAAAACTACTATGCGTCAATCGTAAGTATAAAACTTTTGCGCCCAATGTACTTCGAAAACGAAACGACGCAGAGCACCATCGACCAGCTGACGACTGACTGGCTTGACTTGCTCGTGTCAGCATCAACAAGCCAGATATTTCGAGTGAATGTGAATAACACTACCTTCGCTCCTTTTCTGGCCATACACTAGCAGATCTTTACCCAGGAAGTGGGTAAAAAGCGTATAATGTATTTGTGCAAAAGTATGTAACAGGCAGAAGGCAGCATCTCCGACCCCATAGAGTAGATATATTCTTGATCAGCATCAATAGCCGAGTCGAACTAGTCATGTCCGTCTGTCTGTCCGTCCGTCCGTATGAACGTCCTATAATTGCTAGAGAATTAAAATTGGAACGTAGGTTCTTCTAGTGCCCGCGCAGCACGAGTTTGTTTCCTATAATGGATAACTTTCCCCGTTTCCAAGAAATCGATAAAAATCCGATATCGAAATCCAGTTTATTGAGCAAATCTCTTAAGTTTTTAGAGCTAGAGTCACCAAACGAGCCATTCAGCCCACCGCCGCATTTCGAATGGGCGTGGCAGGCTGTTGCGAAGGCCGCAAAGTACAAGATACGCGGAGTTAGCAGGGCAGAATGATCCAATATCAGAATAATCCAGGCCATTCGCAACAAAGCACATGAGGGTCCAATGACGGGTGCTTTTTGGAAGCAAGACGCCTCGTTCTGAAAAATGGGCAATATACCACCTGGAAATTTTTGGTCAATTATGAGTCCTTTGGGAACAACTTCGTCACCGTGTGTGCTACCAACAAAAGCAGTCAAAATTAAAGACTTTCTTAAACCTCTGTTTTGTTAGGGAAGCTGTAGCATCGTAAAGTGTTATACATTTACACATATGCAAATGTACATATATTGGTCTTTATTAAGATTTGCGACAAAAGCTTTGATAAAGCAACTTTAGAAAAATATTAAGTATGTTGGCAGGGAGCTCTATGTTATAAATTGTATTTTAACGAGCTTTTCGCTTCCCATCTTAAAATAATATAGCCCGTATGGATTACCCAAGTGCCGTCAAAATATTTGATATCAATTTCGAGGTACTTTATCGATGAATTTAAACAAAATCGTATTGCGCGGGCACTAGAAGAACCTACGTTCAAGTCTCTTTTCCTTAAAGATCTTAATGCATACGTACGGATCGACGGACGAAGCAAGACCGACTCGGGCTCTGGTGCTGAAGAATATCTTTAATATATAGAGTCGGAGATGCCTCCTTCGGTTTAATAATTTTTAAAAAGCTATTATACCCATTTTACCCATTTTCAATGAGTTTTGTGGATCAAAATGGGATAGTAACGAATGTAAGCCTAATCTGTCTATGAAATAAGTTTGTCTTGATGAGATTGGCTTTTGGCAACATGTATATGTCGGCTGGTCTGTCTGTATGAACTAGTTGACCTCAGTGAAATTATTATTACCTTCAATTGAATTCAGCATTTAAGAATTTTCAACGACAAACTTTCAAGTCAGAAATACATATTTGGTTTGTTAATTCTCTTACTTTTATATATGTAACTTATACATAAAGTTAATAACATCTGCTTTGTCTACTTACTGTTCACTAGTACGAACAACCGGCGTATTAAAAATGGTAATTAAATGTCTGGATCTTGTAATGGAGACTGTAAATGGTACCTATAAGTACAAATAATTGGTATAGAATCATCGAAAAGTTATGAGTTGGTATTAAGCTTACTTTGAATCTAGGTTCATCAAAGCATGGAAACAACCGTCGAGCATTATTTGGTCTCAAGTAAGTGGCTAAAAAGGTCAAATTTGAATAAGATCCTTTAAAAAGTCCTTCTGCACTCTCCCAAATGTATCCTGCAAACGGAATTTCTAAAACACATTCAGAGCCATGCTTAATTTTTTCTGTAAGATAAACAATATAAATTGTTTTCTTAGGAAATCGACTACCGCGCAGAACTGTAATGTTTTCAGATAACTTTAAATCACTAAAAATGTAATTGATTAAAATATATAATTCGAAAATTGTAGGAGCAATAAGAGTGGCTAACCTGTTATTTTTATTAAGCTTTCGTAGAATAATTTTCTTGTCATCAATATTTAAATCAAAATGAGCATGAAGCGCAATTTTATTTGTGTCAGATTTCCAGATCAAATTAATTTTCACGTGCCCACTGAATGCACTTTTTTCGTAGTTCGGTTCTAGATGAATTTCGTAACTTTGTGGAATAATATCTGTTGGCAATCGATCATCCGTTATAATTGCATAGGAAGCGGATGTATCTATGCTACGTTTTACAGCAGCCTTAAAGTAAAAAAAATTTGTTTATAAGTTATTTAGGATTTTATATGTACATACATACATATATAGATTTCATACTTAAAATACTAAATAAATCGTGTGTTTGTGCTTCTGTATTATACAATATCCTTATTCCACTGTCCACATTTCTTACACATTTTTGAGCAATGTGTAAAATGCGGCCGGTACGTTTTCCCATAAGAAAATACATTTTACACATTTTTCAAATATTAGCCTCTGTCCACTGAACACATTTCTTACATATTTTTTAAAATGTTACATTCTTGAACAATGTGTAAAATGCGGCCTATACCTTTTCCCATAAGAAAACACATTTTACACCTTTTTCAATAATGTCACATTTTTGAAATATGTGTTAATTCGCCCCGAACAGTTCGTTTTTTTTTGCGAAGATTTATCGAGTTTTCTATCGATGTTGTGAAAAATGTGAAAGTCAGAGTTCGCAAATAACAGTCAACACTTTCGGGTTGTTTGTAAAATAACAGTTTTTGTCGAACGGAATGAATAAAGGGGAAAGAAAACACACAAAGTTCTGTTTATATGTAGCAGGCTCTAGGAACGAGCAAAAACTCTTTTCTTCGTATTTTTTCGGACATGTTATTCCACGAACACTGAACCAAAAAAATTGCTGCCAAAGTGTTTTTTGTGCTTGGGTGTGTCTAATAAAATTGCATGCATTTTTAATTTTTTAGCTTAATCTCTATTTATAAAACTGTTTGTCCTGACTGACTGACTGACTGACTGACTGACTGACTGACTGACTGATTGGTGATCAACGCACAGCCCAAACCGTAAGAGCTAGGAAGCTGAAATTTTCACTGTAGCTACCTTATTTGATGTAGGTGCACGTTAAGACGGGGTTTCGGGAAATTCCACTCGCAAGTGTGGACAAATCGCGAAAAACGTTTGTATGTAACTTTTTTGTTTACCATCGGATCGGCCTCAAACTTATTTTCAAAGATCTTTGTTCAAATTCATTTAAGGGGTGTTTCACACTTTTAGGAAAATACATTCCTCCTTGGTGGAAATGGAGGTCAAAGATTTGGTGGGTGACGTTTCGCGCTCAAATTCATTTCCAGAGATCTATAAGAAAAATCATTTGATACGTGTTTCACACTTTTCGCAGAATTCAAACTTCTTCGGGGGGAATGCGATATAAAGATTTTGTGGGCGGCGTTCTAAGTTGTGTCCGATTTGCTTCAAACTTATTTTCAAAGCTCTACATAAGAACTTAATAAATACGTATTTCAGCGATTTGGGAAATTCCACCCGCAACATTGGTAAGTTGGCGGAAAACGGTTGTATGAAAGTTTTCTGTTTACCATCCGATCGGCCCTAAACTTATTTTCAAAGATCTTTGTTTAAATTCATTTAAGGGGTGTTTCACCCTTTTCGAAAAATCCATTCCTCCTTGGTGGAAATGGAGGTCAAAGATTTTGTGGGTGACGTTTCGCGCTCAAATTCATTTGCAGAGATCTATAAGAAAAATCATTTGAGACGTGTTTCACACTTTTCGCAGAATCCAAACTTTTTCGGGTGGAATGCGACTCAAAGATTTTTTGTGCGAAGTTTTAAATTGTGTCCGATTTGCTTCAAACCTATTTTCAAAGCTCTACATAAGAATGTAATGAATGCGTCTTTCAGCGATTTGGGAAATTCGACTCGCAACAGTGGTAAATTGGCGGAAAACGTTTGTATGAAAGTTATTTGTTTACCGTCCGATCAGTTTCAAAATCATTTCAAATTGTTTTGAGAACATTGATTTTATAACATACGTGCCACGGGCAAGGCCGGGTTATACCCGCTAGTATTTAATAAAAATACCCATACACACAAACATATATAAACAAACTGTAAATTATTTAATGGGTGTTTTCTTATAGATTTGAATATATGCATGTACACCTATATCAAAAAGGTTGCCTACATGCATAACAGTATTATGTCATGCCCTCTTTTTCACTCTCTCACTCTCTCTCGTTCTAGCTTTCATTAATATCGTCACACGACAACAACAAGAAAAGATACTTTTCGCTTCCACTTTGTTCGTTTTGCTCTTCAAATAACACACATTTCTGTGCGACCGACCGAATGTGTCCTGTTCAGATCTTACTGTTAGACATAACAGCGACATTGCTCAAGCAAAAGCACAAACAGAGTACACACTTGTTACGAAATAAAGTGTTCGATGGAGAGCAAAACCGAATTATTCGAGAGCCGACCGCATTGAAAATAAGTGTTGACTGTTATTTGCGACCTCTGGTGAAAGTATCATTACTATAAACAGCCGATATAGCAAGGAAGGCAATAATAATTTAAAATTTTTATAATCCCACAGTTTTTAACATTTAAAGATGGCCAAATCCCGCAAAGAGTCCATTAAATTGAGCCCCTACTTCGAGGTCGTGTTTTTTTTACTTTAGAAAGGAAAAGTTTGCAGCGCTTAGGTAAATCCAAAGTCCAAAGTCACCTTCGTTTTTGTTCGGGTTCGAGACCCGCCCGCATGTTCAGATGCTCAATGCTCTCTCTTTATGTTTAGGGATCGTTTAAATGTGTGTGTGTGTGTATGTGTCCGCACAAGCAAAAATTAAATTTTTCTCAAATGTCAGAGGCATTTCTTCTCTTTTGAAGGGGCGAGTAAAATTAAAATATGAAAGAGTTTGCCATGTCGATGCAAAAATTAATATGATAAGTCAATAAAAATCATTAATACTATAAATATATAATTGAAGATTTTATTTTATTTTGCACAATTATTCGCGTGTCATAAAATTATTTAAGTGATCAGTCACTTGACCTACATATGCGAGTGCAGGTGCTTGCCAAACGTTTACCCTTTCGGCCCAAATTCAGAAATCACAAAAACTTCAAATCTTGTCAAATTTGCAAGGGACAGGCAGAAAACCAACAGGCACACAAACGCATAAATGCTTCTATTCATATACAAAATATGCAAGTAAGCGTGAATAGCAAGTTCTAAAACTTTTAAATGCACACATGCCAACGCTTAGGTATCCTGACCAAGAATAAAGAGCTAAAATGCAAGAATTCTGAATCGTCATGGTAAACCCTTTCATTATTTCATATTACACGCCCATTCAAAAGAAAAGAAATGCCTCCGACATTTGAGCAAAATTGAATTTGTGGGCAGTTTTGCTTGTGCGGACACATACACACATGCACATTTAAACGATCCCTAACGATAGAGAGAGAGCATTAAGAGCACTGAGAGTAAGTGGGAGCGATATGAAAAACAGCGATGTCGTTCTAACTCACAAATCATTTAGATGAGAGTGAGTCAAGGCAGTTTCCTGTAGAGTAAGCGAATAAAAAGACAGTGATGCCGTTCTACCACACAAGTCATATAAATTTCTTAGTCTCTTGCTGTCTGAGCATGCGGGCGTGTCTCTAACCCGAACAAAAACGAAGGAAACTTTGGACCAGCCGCATATGAAATGCGTGGACCCAGTATTTTACACTGGATGTCCAGTCTATATGTTGTTTGGTTAGTGCCTGAACGGATTGAAAATAGGCTAGAAGTAGATCAACCAAGATAAAATCGGACTTACCAATTTCGACTACTTTTCGAACACACAATCGAACAACCTGCAAACACGCAACATGGTGAACTACTGTTTCGATCCTCCTTTAAGCCCTTGTCTCACCCACCAATAAATTGCTACTCGGACGTGTTCAATGTTACCCAAATACATTTCATAAATTAACAAATAACATTGTTGACAATTTCATATAACTTTTTTCTTGCAGGGCAAACGCGAAAACGGCTTGTCGAAACGGATGCAGAGTGCAAATAAATAGCTATAGTTTTATACTAATTAATGAAAAAATAAATACCACTACCGATAAATGTCAATTGCCTTTAAAATAATAATAAATAGTAACTTTTTTTTAGTAGTAATAAAGAAAAGTTAAAATACAAAAAAAAATTGTTCCCTTGGCAGGGTACGAACTCGCAACTAACCGCACCACTTGCCGAAGCCTCTACTAAAGATTCACACCAATAATTACGTTTTAATGAGACAAAAACCAATTAAAATATCAGCACAGAAAACAATACAATCGCAATTGCAATGCTGTTGATAGAATTTAAAGAAGACGCGCATAAATGTGTGTGTACACAGAAATTCTTGGAATTTGCGCTAGCTGTTGCTCACACGTGCGCACATAACCTTTGTGTTTCTTAACCGATCTTAACGAAATTTTCGACAGTACATCTTAATGTAGAATAGAATATAGAATATTTATGTGTAATCAAAAAGTCAATTGCATATAGATTGTGGCTTAAATTGATGGGAATACAAGTTAGATAATTAACTTGATTTGTAGATTTGTGGTGGTAGCGGGGAGGTTGCGATAGGTATAAAATGAAAGATACTTGATATATATATACTATTCTAGAAGAAACATGTCATGTTTGGTGACTCTAGCTCTTATTATTTACCCAATTTTGCTTAAAAAACAGGATTTCGATATCGATTACTTGGGAACGGGACAAGTTGGAGATGCTTCCTCCCATTGAAAATGCGTAAAAAGGGTATAATGTGTTTGTGCAAATGTATGAAACAGGCAGAAGGAAGCATCTCCGACCCCATTAAGTATATATATTCTTGATCAGCATCAATAGCCGAGTCGATCTAGCCATGTCCGTCTGTCTGTCCGTCCGTCCGTCCGTATGTATGAACGCAAGGATCTTAGAACCTATTAGAGCTAGAGACTTAAAATTTTAGCTGTAGGTCCTCCTGGTGCCCGCGCAGATCCTGTTTATTTCTGATATTCGATAACATGCCCCCTTTCCAAGTAATCGATAAAAAACTATCTCGAAACCCTGTTTCTTGAGTAATTTTGGTAAATAATAGGAGTTAGAGTCTCCAAACTTGACATGTAGCTTCTAGAATAGTATATATGTATATACCAATTATCTTTCATTTTATACCTATCGCCACGTCCCCGCTACTACCTAACAGCCATAAATAAAGTAAAAACACCAATTTAAGCTGCCCACCAATATAAGCCACAATTTAAATGCAATTGACTTTTTGATAATACACGAATAGAATACTATAGAATAGTACAAGCAGATGTAGAAAATGTCATCAATATCGGCTAAGAAACACAGAAGTTATTAAATAAAGCATGTTATTGCTGGCCTCGAGTTTGGGGCAGCAAGCGCAAATTCCAAGAATTCCTGTATTCATGTACACACACAGATTCATGCGCGTCTGCTCTGAATTCTATCAACAGCCTTGCAATTGCGATTGTATTAGTTGTGGGTGTGGTACATATATCACTCCCCCATCACTAAGAAACTAGCCTGTCCTGGCGGACATTTTTGGATATAATGTTTGGGTATTGCTAATTACAATATTATCGGATTCATTTTGGTTGCTGTTGCTTACAATATTTTCATGTGATTGTATATTGATTGGTTCTTCAATATGTGTTTGTTCTTTTTGTTTCTTATATTTTAAAATTATTCTTTGGGGTAATGCTTTAAACTTATAGATAATGTACAATATTATAGCGATTATGATTGTGCAAAGTATTGATATAATTGCAATTTGAAAAGTGTTGTACATTTTAGTGTGATCTTTTACAATTTCTTTGGCTTGAATATATGATAATGGTTCTAACTTGGTTACGTTATTGCTTACATAAATCGTTTGCGTATAGTCTAACATTGCACTTGTGATTATTATTTCATCTAATTAAATTGAACAGTTGGACGCTTTAATGAGGCTGTTACCTTCTATTATCATTTCTCTATTGATACAATCTTGATTTAAAAGTGTCTTTGGTAGATTCCAAGTAATCAGTATCTTAGGCTGGACATAATTTATTTCAAAGTTCTTTCTTGTTTTTGTGTAACTACATTCTGTTGTGTCTTGATTCAAAATTTCTGTTATGCATTTATTTGTGATTATATTTTTTTGTATTTGCCGTGTAGGCTTGTTTGTTTTGCATGAAATATCCTTGTCTGGATATGGTAATATTTCAAAAATCGATGCTCAAACTATCTCTCGTGGAATATGGGATTTGATTTAAATTTCGTTTGTGTCGGTCTTTAACCATGTGGAAGTTTTTATATTAAGTATTTTTTCTGAGTTAACGTGCTGTAAAGTCTCGTGTTTTAGTAACTTTGGGTTGAAAATTCCAAGTCTGGTTAATTGCATTCCTAACTCTATGTCTTTTATATATGTATTTAGTGAATTCCTGGAGATTGAATATGAGAAGTGCTAACCTTTGGTCGCCTTCGTTTATTTGACTTAAATGATTTATTGTATCTATGCCTATGTTGACTGTTTGTACTCGCTTTAATTCGTTTGCTTGTACGCTATTTTCTGCTATATTGCTCGATTTAGATTCAAGTTCTTCTTTATCTTGTTGATCTAATGTGCCAAATAAATATTTGTAAATAGTACCCATAAAATTAGCAAGACCGCGTTTGCTGCGTTTTGCTATTCTTATGCCATTCATTTCTCTTTCTAACTTTTCCTTTAAGTATCTTATCTGTGATAAAGTTTCAAATTCTTCAGCTGGTTTGATTAGATTGTTGTAGGCTTCTTCTGTTTTGGTTATGTTCACGGACAAATAATGATATTCATAATTTACGGGTAAGTGTATTACTCCTGTTTGTCAGGTTGATTTCTATACTTTGGGACTTGGCTTCTCGGATGAAGATGGTTATTAGGAATAATATTCAGTACGATGATAGTTTAAGTTGGGCTTTCTTGGCCTTGATGGTCGTTTGATCTGGAATTATCATATATACTTATATTAATTCTCTTTTTCTATTTAAATTTAGATTTGTAGTGTATAATTTTTCTACCTCTATTGGTTTCTTCAAAATGCTTGTCGTCTACTTGTCTGAGATTTCCTGTTTTTCTGAATGGAGTTGTGGTTTTTAATCTTACTAGAGGTGATTCCCTAAATCTAGTGTCTACTTCGAAGTCTTGGCGTTTTTCGTTTAGACTCGCTATTTTACTTATTTTCTTTATCTGGGTGTCATATGTCATATGTACGACTTTAGTTAGTTTGCGTTTCTCTTCATCATTTAGATGATTTAGGCGGAATTCGTTGAACTCTGAGAGTTCGTTGTTGATGGCGAACACAAATTGTTCGTCGTCAGATGGGGGTGGAACGAGGTATTCAGTTTTTGACTCGTCAGCTGACAATTCGATTTCTGAATTGTTTTGCATGGTGAATGTGTATTCAATTATACGAATGTTTTTATTTTTATAGTTTATTAATGCGTGAGAACTCTCTAGGAATTCTCGACCCAATAGCAAATCATAATTTTCTGAAAAATTATGTAAATAAAATTTCTGATGTGTTGGGCAAAGCTTGCTGGGTTTCAGTGAAATGCTTTGATTTAATGTTACTATACCTTTAATGGTATGAACTTCTAGTTGGGAATTTTTTATGGGGAATTTCAGAAAATTTGCTTTCATTAAATTAATAGACGACCCCGTGTCTATTATGCATTTTAGAACTTTATTGTTCATAGTTAGTTTTATATATGGGTTGGATCTTCTGTGTCTGTTTCTGAATCCGAGGCAGCTTGATGAACATTTTCACTGGTTTCCATTTTCATCTGCCCGCTAGCGCTTTCGCGTTGCCTCTTAACTGGTGGATTAGGGGCTGCTGAATAGCTTTGTTGGTTTTGGTAGTTAATAGGGTTTTGAGCCCTGCCTTTGTTCAAATTCTGCCTAAATTCTTGATTTATTTGCAGACTACAATCGACTTGGGATTTTGGTTTCTGCGTGTTGTTACTATAGATTTGTGTTTCAGGCGTGTAGCCATAATTATGATTTTTCCCAATCTCACGGGAGTCGCTATTGCTCCGATTTTTGTTAGAGTTAGACGGACCATTTTGAGTGTTTTGATTTTTTGATTTATCGGACAATACTACATCGTAGACGCCTTCTCGTTGCGCTACTTGCTTAAGCTTAGAAACTGTGTTTATATCATGACGAGCTAGGGTCATGAATAGTCTATCAGGCAATTTTCTCATTATCACGTCTTTAACTGTGTTGTTTAAAGCGTTTGTATAAAGCATGGTATTCATTTGGTTATCTTCTAACATTAACTTATTTGATAATATAAGATTTGTATTCTAGTTCTTCTACAAACTTACGATTACTTCCAGTGAAGGGGGTATTGTAGATACGTCTAAAGAGCTCTTCGCAGGGTGTCTGCGTCTTGAATTCCGAAATAAGTGCTGACCTCAACTTTGTCCAAATGTTGGCAGCGGATAGCTGTGTTGCTCTCTGGGCATCTCCTCCGATTTGCATTTCAATAGCGCCGAACAGGACGCTATGTTGTCGCACGTCTCTCGTTGGATACAATTGCATTATAAAGTCTTTGCGTCTTATGAAGGCGCTTAGATCTTCTGTAGCTCCATTGAACGTTGGCACTTGTCTAACCTGGCCTAGTGCTTGATTTAGATGCAACTCACTCAACTGGAGTATTGACTCTGTTGGCTGTGCCATCTTAATTCACTTCAGTTTTGGTTTTGTTGTCTTTGTGGTGTCTTTTTATTTGGTTTGGCGTTATTCGCTTTAGTCGCGCGCGCTAACCAATGAGCGCATTTTGCAGGGATCAAATGATTTGCAAATCCATGGACACACTCACTGTTATGTGAAGCAGATTCACTACCTAGTAATTCCGATTGTCCAAAGGATCAATACCAGAATTAATTACTAGTTAATCGGAATGAAATTGCTTTGTTGGGTTATTGGTTGACCTGGGATTAATAATAATCCTTTCGCGGTCAACGGCACTCGCGGAAAGTTCGCGTGTGTCCTTATGCGGATTCGTTTTTGAATGATTGTGGGTTCGCGTCGATCGTCAGCGCCGACTACGATTTGCTTTTAAGGACTGGGACTACAATTGTCCTGTAATGTTCTTATATCACTCGCGTATCCTACCGGCTGCGCCAATTAAATAAGTCAAAATGCGTTTTTCAAAAAAAATATAATTTTATTAAACAGTGCGTAACTTAAGCGGAATATACAGGAATAATATATTCAAGTTGACGGTTTGGATGCGTCGGATAAACTCAAACTTCAAACTGTTATCAACGCTTAGCAAACCTCGGCTGAGCTTTCAAGATCATGAGCTTTTTCTCTTTTAGCAATGCTATTTATTATTTACTCTCTTTGCGAGAAAAAAAATCTTTATTAACAGTTGGCGCGACGTATTGGAATTTTACAGTTGTGCACGATGCAACTTGACGGGTCGAAGTCGTCAGTAGAACTCAATTATTAAAGTCTTGTCAACGCTTAGCAAACTTCGGCTGAGGTCTCAAGATCATGAGCTCGCTCTCTTTAAACAATGCTCTCATTCTCTTTAATGAGTTTCTAGAATATTCTAAGAGCCTGAATTTGAGCTGCGTTGGCAATTTGGCTAATTCGTTAGGAATAACGATTGTGGCGGATGTTTATATCTAATTGTTTTCGATTTTATGATCGTTCCCACGCCAGAATTGTTATTTTTCACCAAGAATTTATGATTTTTGGGGCTCTAGGGTTTATTGTTACAAATTGGGGTGTCTCGTGTTACATATTTGGTGCGCTTAGTTGCTAGGGCTTATGTATAATTGGTTGGCATTAGGTGCTGTGGACATATTTTATGTGCATGTTTGCTTATATTATAGTATATGTTGTTATAGTATATGTTGTGGGTGTGGTACATTATAAAGAAGCTACTGGCCGGGGTATAACTCTCAGTCTTACCAGGTCTAGCGAGTTACAAGATATTTATAATTTCGCTGGGAGAGAGGTCTTAAGGGGGAGGGGGGTGAGTATCCTGACCAAACCAAGCCTAGCTCTATTTCTGCACGCCTACACTATCGGGCCGTGGCCTCGTACCAACTACTCTAGCGGGCCGTGGCCTCGCGCCAACTCCACTACCCAAACGCTCTATCGGGCCGTGGCCTCGTACCACTACTCTATCGGGCCGTGGCCTCGCACCAACTCCACTACCCAAACGCTCTATCGGGCCGTGGCCTCGTACCACTACTCTATCGGGCCGCGGCCTCGTACCAACTACACTATCCAAACACCAACCGGTAATGCTCACCCCTGGGCCACAATCTCGTACCACATGCTCCTACTCGAGGTTAGGTCGAACACCGGTGAATTCCGATGTTAAGGCAAGCCGGGTTACCAGAAAACAAAGAATCATCCAGTTTCTTTTCGATAATTATAACATATGCACTTTATTCACTTCTTGCTTATTACTACTCTATAGTAACTCACGAGCTAAACCCTGCCGCGCTGTTTTCTGGAGCCCTAGCGCTCCGCTATACACTCTGTGATCTTTCTCGTCTCACGATGCACGTCTACTCACCCTTAGCGTTCGTTCCAAAGTCCCGGCACGCTCCCCAGCAAACCGTGCGCATGCCTCGGTCGCTCAACTTCGCAGCGAGCTTTCGCAACTTCACCTCGGAGCTTTCACTCTTCGCCGCCGAACTGAAGTTGCGCTCTCGAACACGGTGTTGAGCAGCCGATCAACAACGCACGGTTGCTGCGGCGGCCGGCGGTTAAATTCAAATTTAAATTATAACATATGTCACTATATATATATATATATATATATATATATATATATATATATATATATATATATATATATATATATATATATTTTTTAAAATGTTATACCTTTTTAAATTCACGGATCCCGACCATCAATCGGCATTCAAGCATTTAAAAATCGATGGCTAAAAGTGGTTGACCAAAAACCGATTCGTTTGTAAAGTCAACTTTTTTTCATGATTTTTTGAATATCTCGGTTGGTAAAGTCCGATTTGGGAATTTAATACCATTTTGTTTTCGTAAGGATCAGTACTATCGATCGGCATCCAAAAAATTAAAATCGAAATTTTGGCCCAAA
>NW_026997179.1:0-2484 GCF_035044405.1 Drosophila montana
ATATTTATATTCCATCTATTCTCTTTAATATTCTTTTGCCCACTAATTTAAATATATATTACAGCTTACTTCATGTGTTATAGTGTTAATTTGCCCGCATATGGCCGGCTTGCTTGGCTGGGGTTTTTCTTTTTTAATCTTTTACCAACAAAAAAAAAAAACAAAATATGCACAGAGTCACTCTTAGAGGATCCTGTGACTCCGATAGTTGCGCACCCCTTGAATCTATCGATACATGTCTTTATCTATCAATATCCATCTTTGGTTGGCAATCAAGACAACAGCATATTGTGTTGTTGTGACATTTTTTTTCAAATAATTTATTGCAATCTTTTAAGGGAGTCGCTAATCTGCTCTAATCGAGATCGACTGTGTCGAGCATAGACCAAGTTCGTATTTATCTATTGTGCAATCTACGTGTGCTAAAAAAAGAACAAATCGTAAATTTCGGACCCTGTCTCTTGCAGTGCCTCTTGCAGTGCCGGCAGTTTGACAACAACAAATTACAAGTGTAGTGAGATAAGACTGCATTCGTTGCCCGCTTGGGCAAAACATTACCCCTCTCTCTGCTCGCAGCCTCACAAAAGGGGCAATAAACGCACCTGCAGAAAACAAGCAGAATTGACTGTTTATAAGCTTAACTTTAACTTTAAAGTTAACAAATAATATAAATTAAATCAAAATGGATAAGAACCTTTTTTCTAACTCTCTGCTTAGTAATAAGCAGATTGATTATGAAAAAATGCGCAAAGTAGCTGGTAAATCTCTATTGGAGATCAGAACAGAGTGTATTAACGCGCAACGCTTTTTATACACTGATACTCAGAACATCAGCACAATAACAACAACACTTACATTTACTAGTGATACTAGTAATTCTATTTACACCACGGCAACTGTGGCAAATGCTGCAATCAGCAGTGTGAGCCCTAGCGGAAGCATGGATAACCATAAAGCTTGCTTCACCCAATTCTCTTCAAACACTGCCTCTCCAACACTCAGTGGATATGCTAAAATTGACTCTCTAGCACCCAGTGGAGCTGCTGCAAAATTGGTGGCAGCCCAAAAAAATTTGAAAAATAAGAAGAAACCTTTATCTCCCAATACTAGCGGTAAGAGACCGAGCAAAGATTTGAAGCTGGTCTCGCCCTCAGCATCAACAAGCATGGCAAACTATAGCAACATGGATGTAACCAGTGTGAGCCATGTTGCCGAAAGTTCCACAGCTACAAATGAAGGCCCTACTAGCGTTTGAGACTGCTCATCAGAATATTTCTAATGATAGTACTGATGCAAGTGACACAGCCAACAACTCACAACATAACGTGTCTGATAACAACAATCAGCTTAACGGTACCCCAAAGCCACCCCAAATAGTTGTAAGTATTACCGACCTTAATGATCTCTTTGAACTCATCATGGAGGTCACTTGTCTAGATAACGTGGAAGTCAAAGTCAACCAAGGAGAAACAGCCAGTATATTTCCCAAAGACAGTTATACTTACAGACCCATTGTTAACCATTTTGATGGTATTGGTATTGAGTTCCATACAAATCAATTGAAGGAAGAGAAGCCTAACAGAATAGTAGTTAGGGGGTCCACCATAGCACTTTAAACAACAAAATTATTGCCAATTTAAAAAAAATGGTTTTGATGCTCTGCAGGTACACAACCCAAGATCAAGGACCAACAGAGATGAAAAACTCAATATATTCTTCATTAATATAAGGCTATGCGCAAAAATTAATGATATATATGATATCAAAACACTTTGCCGACAAAAAGTGAGAATAGAAACGAAGCGCAAAAACATCTGAAATCGACCAATGCATGCGATACCAGCAATACGGTCACACAACCAAATATAGCCGTCGTCATCCCAATTGGGCACGATGTGGTGAAGATCATCTCACCAAGCTATGCGGATGTACCCAAGATGAACAGACTACCTGTATGCACTGTGGAGGGAATCATATGGCAAGCAATAAAGGATGCCAGTGGTACCAGGAGTATCTTCGACGATCAATGGGCTCTTCAATGAAGCAACAGTCTTACACGTTGCCGTCTAGACAGACCAGGAGGGATAAAAATCAAGCAAAGCAGCAACAACCACAATAAAAACATCAGCAGCAACAACCAACTCGACAGCAGCAAACAGAACAAATGCTCTGCACTCTTAGAGTCAATACTGGAGGAAAGTCCTATGCCTCAATAGCAAGAAACAGCAACGAGCCTGCCCAGCGCCGAATACATGATCTTCAAAATCAACTATTGAAACCAAAAGACAATACTATGCAGCAGCAGCATCCAGTTGACGTTCAGTCACTATTGGAACAACAACAATAGCAGTTTTTGAAATGGCAACAACAGCTGCAACTACAGAAACAGCAGTAATTCCTCTTGTGGCTTCAGGAGCAGCAACGAGAACAACAACAACAAAACAGGCAAAACAGTCAACGACTAGAACGGTTCGAATGAATGCA
>NW_026997180.1:0-4596 GCF_035044405.1 Drosophila montana
AATAATTAAATTATAATAATAATAACCAACTGTCTCTGGTTCGTACGTGGTTCCACACTCCATAAAGACCTCAAACTTCATACAGTTAAAGAGCAGATTAGAAGGCACGCAAGCAGATACGGCGAAAGATTTGTGAGACACCGCAGCCTGCTCGCAAGAGGACTACTCCCTGCCCGACCTTTAAGGCAACTTAAACGGCAAGGTTTCGCTAAGACGATTGGTCGTCAGTAAGACTACCAGCATTTAAAATCCTCATATTGCGCATTATTGGGTTCGATTCTAAAGTACATTTGCCATCCATATGTTGTTAAGGTACTAAATTATGATTGTACAGGTTCTACACCTAATAAATAAATAAAAAAATAATAAAATAAAATAATTTATTGCTGCCCGTAACAAAGGGAAAAAAGGGGTATACTGATTTTGTGCAAATGTATTTAACAGGCAGAAGGAAGCATATCCAACTTCATAAGTATGTATATTCTTGAGCAGCATCAATAGCCGAGTCTGCCGTTCGTTCATCTGTCCGTAGGAATGAACGCGTTAAATTTAGAACATATAAGAGCTACCTACATCTTATAGGTTTTAAGAGCTTGAGTCACCAAACTTGTCATGTACCTTCTTGAATAGAACATATATATCAAGTATCTTTAACTTGATAGATGTACAAATCAGGTATCTTTCATTTTAGAGTTATCCACAACCCTCCTCCACCACCCGCCTGCGCACATATTAATCAAAAAAATAAATCTATTGGAACTACCCACCAATTTAAGCCACAATTTTATATCAATTGTCCTTTTAAGAATACACAAATGCTCCGTCGTACAATAAGATCTATTGCTGAAAATGTCACCAGGATCGGTTAAGAAACACAGAATTTATTAAAGGAGAAGTAATTATATTAAGACGTGTTGGCGGCAGCTAGCGAATCTTTCAAGAATTTCTTTATAGATGTATACACAGACATTCCTTCACGTCTTTATTGATTTCTATGAACATCATTACAATTGCGGTTGTGTTGTTTTCATTCGCAAGCAACTTGCTTCATACATTATGCTCCGAATAGTCCTGGTGGGCTTATAAAATACTCCCATTTCACGATCGGGCAAAGATCCAGAGACGCAAAGATCTTCGTTTCAAGCGCCTCCGCTCTGTCGGTTTGGCAAGTAGCCTGACCAGGCGGTTTGAATGCTGGTCCTGTAGCGTTCGGAGATAGTATAAAAGGTTTTTGCAAACCTCTCTGATATTCAGGGAAGTAAACTTTTTTTATTTCCTGACATAGTGGTCATAAGACGCAACGACTTACTGATGGAAGCCTGGACGCGCCTGAGCATAATGACACATGCAGTGTCTCAGTATGAAATGCCCCAATTAAGCGTTGTAGGCACAATGGCCTTGAAGAACCTGACGTTGGCTCATAGAATCCTGCCTTCCACGAACGAATATGTTGTTGATCAAGATATCCAGACCAAAACTCGGCCATTATTAGCAATATTTTCAATATATCACCACTATATCATATGCATAGGAAACATCGGTTGTATAAAAAAAATGGTTAATTTAAGCTTGATGCCATATACCAATAAGAAACATCGGTTGTATAAAAAAAATGGTTAATTTAAGCTTGATGCCATATACCAATATATTATTAGATAATGATATAAACTACAGATATACAGTGTTAAGAAACACAGAAGTTAATAAATATTGGCAAAACCAAGTGCCAGTAAGCGCCAAGTGTAAACATTTTTAGTATGCAAAATCCAACATGCAATCTACGCAACACATTCTTGCATATACATAGATATAAACACATATAAAACCAACCAGCGAGATAAAAATAAACAGCGATGCCTCTCTATCGCACAAATCATATGGAAGAGAGTAAGCCAAATCAGTTTCCTGTAGTGTTAGCGAATAAAAGACATCATATATATATCTTACTCTTTTTTTGGACCAGATGTGCCGATTTTTTAGTGCCCACATTTCTAGTACGGCATGTCCCATCTATAAGTTCTTTGGTTAGTGGTATTCAGTACCAATGCCAGCGCTATTAAGTATTTTTGCGCTTATACCTTGTTACGTTAATTGAATTGAATGACTATCGATATTGTCGATCGATTCATTCTACATTGAACTGTATTTAGTATTCTTGATTTTGCACATTCGACTGTAATCTGCCCTGTTGAGTAAAAAAGTTGAAGCGTGGCTGATGTACACTTTCACTGGGAAGAAAGATTTTTCGAATAATTATTTGTACGCTCCTGGAGGACTCTAACTCAAACATAAGGTGGCCGGGTAGGAGTCTGAGGATGAGGTCGAAATCCGGAAGAAGCGTAACCTTGTTTTGTAGTGATTGTAAGTAGTGATTATCAAATGATTGGTAGATCGCTCTTAAACGTGTATGGAAATTTGTCACAAAGAGTATTCTTGCTAATGTACAGAATCACATAGAATGTTTCAGTTATTAAATAAAATAGATGAGTAAAATCGAAAATATAATATTTTGTCGGTCCGCTTGCCTCAATGGTATTCAGAATAAACTTAAATAGGAAAAATGCAAAAGTGCAACCTAAGCCTAAGAATTCTGGATGCAGAGCACCGCAGTGGCCAAGAAATTAAGCGTAGGCGCCTCGTGCAGGGGACTCAGTTTCGCAGTGGATGTTTCGTAATGAGCTGTCGCTGACCGCTGGGCCCGACGGTTAACTACTCCCCACCTAAATTCCGATCATCATCTATAGTACCAAGACTTCCTCCAAATTCCTTGATTTGGCAGCTGTCTCGTCGCTCTCTGATGTACTGCGTTAGGAAGATGAAAACGATAAACCAAAGCGCAAAGCCATAGTCCCAAACCGAATGCTGCCCAGTTCTAGTTGAAGACCTCGCTCTTTGTCTGTTTTATGAACTCGTAGTGAGCACACAACATGTTGCTAATGTTCAGCAGCGGGAATGATGCGACACCAGAGAATCGGCATTGGACGTTGTAGTGCAATTCGTCAGGGCCAATACTTGGGCCTCGCATCCCGCAAAAATGGGAGGTGCAGGGTGGATCCATTGAATGCTTGCATATAAATTTAACTCTAGGGCTCTCGATAATGAAATAAATTACACAGTCGTATCTTTAAGTCGATCAGCGTGGAGCGTGTATGTATGGTGAAATTTATCATATTTAACCTTGATATGGTGATTGTGAGCATGAAGTTTCTTATTTCATTAATAAGCTTTCTGCTTCTAGCTAACAGAGTTTCATACAACAGACCCGTGTCAACCTGCTCTTATTGTAGTCACCTTTAACATATGGTTAACAGTATCTGTTAAACGGTTTATCGGTGTTTGAGTTTTTTTTGTTAATTATTATTAGCCTATTGTGTGACTCGACAAACTATGAATCTAATATCTTTCGATCTATACAAAGCGCACGTGGACAACATTCGCAGCATTTACCAAAGTCTGGACAGCCGATGGTCGCTATGCGGTATGGAAGATTTATACTTTGGCAAACTGGCATGGTCGTCGTTTCCTAATTCCACATCCTATCTGCCATCCAATGTTCATCATCCACACGAAACTATTGTTATTGATAAATTGTGTAGTATGGGCTTATCCCAAATTAATACAATTTTCAATCAATTGCATAAAATATTAGATCTAGTTTTTCTGCATTTAGACGTTAATTTTAATTTAAGTAAATGTTTAAGCCCTCTAACTAGTAGTGACTGCATCATGTTCCTATCCTATTGTTAGTCACATTCTTGCCTCTTAAACAGTCATATAACATATATGACTATAATCTTACTCACTGCAACTTTAATATTATCAATAACTGTTTTTTTACACTCAATTGACAGAGAATCTTATCGCATAGCAATTTAGACTACTGCTTTGATAACTTTATTTCAGCTTTTCATCGTGTTCTACATGATCATTTTATACGGAAAAGGCAGGGTTTGCATGGTTTGCCTTGGTACACAAAGGGTCTAAAAAAACTGAAACCCCTACGCAACAAATTTTTTAATCAATTCTGTCATTATCGGAGACCCTTCGATTGGGAAAGACATTCTCTATATAAGCGAGAGTTTGTTTAAACAAATTTCTCTACATCCAATATATAATGAGTATCGAGGATGGGATTAAGACTTTCCCAAAAAATTCTGGTCGTTTGTCAATTCGAAAAGAACAACCTCGTCGATGCCGTCAACTATGACACTTGGGACGCAATTTAAGCCAGTTTAAAGACCCGTTCACAAGATTATCTTAATATTCGGCCTTTGTGCGGTCAATATTAGAGTATGCTTCTTATATCTGGAGCCCATCCGCATTTGTGCACACAACAGTATTGCAATTTTACATTGCCTTAACTTTGCTGACCCCTTAGCGCCATACAGAGCTAGGTGTCGACTACTACATTTGTCATCTCTGGAAGATAGGAGAGGAGCTAGGATATCAGCGCTGCTTTTTCTAAATAATTTAAATGTAGGAATAATTGATTGCTCTTCCCTTCTAGCTCGCGTAAATTTTGATGTGCCGAGCAGATCTTTGCGATACCATTTGCCGTTTTCTGTGGGGACTCATAGAACTGCTTATTTTTTTTTT
>NW_026997181.1:0-3403 GCF_035044405.1 Drosophila montana
TTATGCATGTATCGAGTTTATGATCAGATCAGTAAAGCTTTATAACAGTCTTCCAACTGAAATGCGTTTTGATTTTTCTGCCAATAGTGCTCATATTAAACAAGAGCTGAAAGAATTCTTTCTTTCAAACTCATTAATTCTACATTTTTTTTTTAAGTTTCATATTTTCTGTTTAGTTAGATAAATATTTAAGATAATATTTTGAAAATTAAGATAACCTGAAAGCTAAATGAAATAATAAATATGTTATGTTCTGTAAGTCGTTCACCTTTAAGGCTGTGCTCAAGAAGTCCAAGCCATCCTATGATGCACATTGATAGCAGACAACAAGACTTGTACGTGTCCGATATCAACTTCTAACAATATTCACATTTGAGATTGTGGAAACAAGCCCGTTAAATTTATTTATAGCTGGAGAGTTTCGCAGTTTTCTTAAGTAATAACGTCCGTCCGCATATTAGTTCATCCACGTCTATAACCGGTACATAGTTCGTGTGAGTCATTCGTTATACGTGCTGTCACGGATGCCAGGAAAGCATAAGATGGAAAGACCCGGCGTTTTCAAGGTAGCCTAAGGTTTTATCGGGGTTTCTCCTTGTGGACATCCTCTCTTTAATGAGGACGGCTTTAACCCTTTTTCTGAACATAAGAGGCTAAGCTTATCCCCTCCTTTTGGACTATTACCTTATCACCAACCTCAAAATCTCTGTTCTACCTGTTGCGGTTAACCCTTTGATTTTGGGCTGTCTGAGCCTTTTGGATTCTGATAGCTACTTCCTGCCATGTACTAGTGGTCATGGCGTGGAGAACGTCAGCCGGTCTTATATTTGTGACAGAGTGCACCGATTTATTGTACTCCGTACACTGAAGGATATGATCGGTCGTTCGCTTGATCCCCGCTCTGGAGCTTGATGCACATTACTATATTTCTTAACTTTCCCTTTCGATGTGCTATGGAGAGCAGGGCATTAGCAATTGATACCCCAAAATTATTGAAAAGTTTAACCGTAATGGTCTTGGATATTAATGCGGGCTTATTGTCACAGTATACATGCTTAGCGTACGGAAAGAAGTTCATCATTACCATAAGTGCCTTCATGTTCTCAATGGTTTGCGAAGCAATGGGTTGCGTTCTTGCGAATTTAGAGAATTTGTTAACGTATGTAAAGGAACATTTCTTGACATTTTGAAAAAACGATGACGTGTATCATTTCTCCGGGTGCCGAAGTGATTGGCACTTGGCCAATTTCTTACTTCTTCAGGTGCCTATCCTACTTTGCTTGTGAGCAAATTATGTTCATAATGTTTAGCTGCTATGATTTCCCTACGTTCGCTGCATTCATAACATTTGGATTAACCCCTGATTTAATTTCCTCAGTAAGAAATTCAGTATCGGTAAAATTTAATAAAGTTGATTAGTGCATTTTCCTGTCTTTAAACGATCTGGAAATTATTTTATTGGTTACCCATTTTGATGGTCAGTACAGCGTCGGCTGGAACCCTAGAGCAGCTTGGTAGTTCCGCGAGCAGCCATTGTATCTTTCGCAAATTCTGTACGCAGAAGACGAAGACAATAGTTTTTTTTTCGAAGGAACTTCCAAGTTAATATATAGCATTAATTAATTATTAATCTGCCCTGTTGAGTAAAAAAGTTGAAACGGAACTAATGTGCGTTTTCACTGGGAAGCAAGATTGTCCGAATAATTTTTTTTCACGCTCGTGGAAGATTCTAGCTGGAACACTCTCCTTTTTAGTAGGTTCAGGCATTAAAATAGGTTAAAGGGTGTATTATAATGCAGTTAATCAAATCAAAAAAAAAAAATCAAAACGGTAATAGTGACCGAAATGTCGTTTGACACACTGATGTAATTTCAGAACGGACGTCCATCTCGGGCTTAGCAATCTTAATTGATATTTAATTGATAAAAGGACAAAACCAACATTTGAACTCAAGACATCATCAACCAATCGTATTAATTGTTTTCGTCTTGTTCAACACCGCTGTACTAACAATTGATTTATTATTGGAAAAGGTTTAACTGAAGTAACACTAGCAATATAATAACAATATAATTAGTAAAGGCCCTGCGGATCTCTATCCGATATGATCGATTTTATTGTTAGCGTTTGTATTGTATATGTGCTGATCGGCTGCCTAAAAGATCTTGATTAGCGTTCAGGCGAATTCTGAGAGAAGAGATGAACGATGATAATTGTTAAACTACTGCAGGATGCGCTGATATAAGGTTTACTATCATGATGCTCCAAATAAAGTTGGTTTTTGATAAGACAGCATTCACGAGACCAAGAGACATGGATGTCTACAAAACGACCAATGGTCCGTTAACATTATGCTCTTTCATTCCCTGGAACTGAGAGGTAATATTTTCAGAGTAGTTTTTTTAATATTCAGATAATACTCTTGCCATAGTGTTAAATTAAACTTTGGATAAGTTCTTTCCGAAAGACAATTAAACAATTATATGTAGTGATCTTATATCTACAAAGCAGATAGAAAACAGGTAAACTAATCCCAAAGTAACTCACAAGACAACTCACGCCCGAACTCGAGATCCTAGATTTAAAATCGTGAAGTGTAGAAAACATCTATCCGCCTCAGCTTCAATTTAGCATCGTTGTAAGTCTTCACAATAGTCGTCGGAATGATTACACTCGAAGAGCTTGGCAATCATTTCTGGTTTTGTGTTCGGTTGTGTTGCTCGTAAAAATTTGAATTGCTAAACTCGAAATCAGCTTAAATTATTTTCTTTTTATTTTAAATCTTTGATAAAATCATCGAGGTGATACTCATTTCTAAAATTTCCATACTTCCTTGGTGGAAATTCGGGTTAAGTATTTGATGGTTTCGAGTTCAAGTTCATATCAAACGTTTTTATATCCTGAACCCATTAAAAATGAGTAAACAGGGTATAATGTATTTGTGCAAACAGGCAGAAGGAAGCATCTCCGACCCCATAAAGTATATATATTCTTGATCAGTATCAGTAGCCGAGTCGATCTAGCCATGTCAGTCTGTCTGTCCGTCTGTCTGTCCGTCCGTCCGTCCGTCCGACTGTCCGTCCGTATGTATGAACGCAAGGATCTCAGAACTTATAAGAGCTAGAGACTTGAAATTTTAGCTGTAGGTCCTCCTAGTCCCCGCGCAGATCGAGTTTGTTTCCGATATTCGATAATTTCGGCAAATAATATGAGCTAGAGTCACCAAACTTTACATGTAGCTTCAAGAATAGTATATATATATCGTCTCTTTCCTTTTTAAGCTATCGCATATTGGAAGAAGAGGGTTCAGGGTATTCCCTAGTCGGGACCTCCCGACCAGAATCTCTTACTTGTTGTTAATGTAATATGGGGGTATTTTTTTTTTTTTTTTTTTTTAAAATTT
>NW_026997182.1:0-25423 GCF_035044405.1 Drosophila montana
ATCATCTATTTCGCATGCTACAATCAAGCTATTTCGGCTCAACCACAAAAACTGCAATTTTAGTATTGACTCTCCAATAAAGCCGAGGGTTCATATCGAAACCTCTGCTTATGTCTTTCCAAATCTAGCAGGCAATTTGCCCACCTACACCATCCCGCAAAACGTTTTCAAGAACTTCCAAAATTTCACTTGTCCATATTATTAGGTGCCTTCTATCCCAACATATGTGGCACTCTCATTGGTCAAGAAACGATTTTCGGCTGGATCCTTACAGGCCCCGTTTCTAAGACCAGTGCCAAATCTGGCGAAAAATGGCCCCCTTAAGATGCAGTACGGCGCGGTGATCCAGTAATATGTGGATTTAGAACATATGCGACAAGTCCCTTCAAGCAATGGTTCGGATAACTTTTATCTTCCTCACCATGCTGTTCACAAGCCTGACAGCACCACGACCAAGCTCCGCGTATTATTTAACGCCTCCCACCCGTCATCGAATGGTAAAAAACTATTCAAATCCAATATGTCTTCAATGCCGACATCACGAAAATGTATCGGCAGATCCTTGTGCTTAACTTGTCCTTAACTGGGCCCTTCTCTTGGCAATCCGGGTATACATCAATTATAAGATGACGTTCGTTCGCTCAATCCCTAAGCAAGTCACATTATCGCAAACAATATGTATGTCGACGAGCCAGTAGCTGGATCTCATTCCAAATCAATAGCAGGTTAGCAAATTGCAGAACTCGCAAAGCCCTTGAATATGCCGGGTTCCCCTTGCGAGAATGGACATTCAATGATAAGGACTTGCTAAGAGCGATTCCCAAGGACAACCTGCTTCGCGCCGACTTCTTAGATATCGAGAAGGCCTGTGCGGCGAAGACTCTCGGGATTAGATGGAAAGCTGACATCCGAGCTGACAGCCAAGCAGTCCGTCTCCAAACGTGAGGTCCTATCACAAATGGTCAAACTGTTCGATCCAGCAGGTTGGCTGGGTCCAGTCATTGTTCAGACAAAAATATTAATGCGGGAGATCTGTCTCCAAGAACTAGGCTGGGACGATTCACTACCTGAGAGTTTACTCAGTAAGTGGCAGTTATTCCTCGAAGAGCACCCGGTCCTCAGTGCGATTCCCATCGCTAGAAGGCTCGAATTTCGCTCAAAGGGGAGTATTCAATACCACTGGTTTTTTGACGCTTCGCAGCGGGCATACGGGGCTGCCATTTACGTTCGCACTGAGATACATGATGGCATCTCAGTCCATCTCCTAACAGCAAAAACCAGGGTGGCTCCAGTCAAGACGGTGTCCTTGTCACGAATGGAGTTGTGCGGGGCAGCACTTCTGTCCGATTTATCAGCTGCACTCAGTCCCCAGCTACCTTCCGCTGGCGTCGACTGGTTTTAATGGACAGATTCCACAATAGTGCTAGCTTGGCTTCATAAGCCACCATGCGCATTGACTACGTTTGTAGCAAACAGAGGGGAAAAAAACCGACTCCAATAAACGGTCCCATGTACGATCCGAGTACAATCCAGCGGACCTAGCGAGCAGAGGTGCCCCACCACAAGCTTTACTTAACAACGAGCTATGGTGGCACGGGCCAGAATGGTTACGCATACCTCAGACCCAATGGCCCATTCCTTCTTAGCCCCTCTTAGATACGACAATAGAGCAACGCACGATTATAGTAAGCCTCGCAAACACGGCTCCCTCATTTCCCTTCCTCGAATGCTTGTCTAAGTTCAACCGAGCCTTGCCATTGTTGGCAAACATTTTACGCTTCTTCAAGCGTTGCAGACGATAGCCGCTCCCGTCATCAAGCGAAATTGACAGTAATGAGATATCTTATGCACAAGAAAGACTCATTCTCCTGAGTACACTTGCTTGAGCACGAAAAACAGTTCACCTTCAGGAAACTCCTTAATTTAAACCCCTTTCTCGAAGGTAAGGGAATTATTCGAGCTCGGCTACGATGAGCGGCATCCAATAATACTGCCATACACATGTGCATATTCGCGTCTCTTGACCGCTTTCACTCCTCCTTGCATGGAGGCAACCAGCTCATGATGCGTCAAATACGATCACAGTACTGAATGCCAAAGTTCAAGGTGTTGGTCAAATCCACAATTTATTCCTGCAAAATCTGCGTAAACTAAAAAAGGAAATTACAAATGCAGCGCATGGGCGACCTACCTGCGGAGAGAGTCACCTTCTTCAACAGCCTGCGATTATGATTTTTGATCCTTTTTTCTTTTTCGGCTGTTACTATTTGGCTATTTTACTATTTACTCAACTTTACTATTACTATTTTACTCAACATACAAATTTTATGAACACGTATTTCAGCATTTTGGAAATTACACCCACAACCGTGGTAAATTAGCGAAAAACCGTTGTATGTAATTTTTTTGCTTACCATCCGATTGCCTTCACAATCATTTTCAAAGATCCTTGTGCGAATTTATTTGATACGTTTTTGATTAGCAAATGGGGGTCAAAGGATCAATAAACGAAAGTTTCTTCATCACCTTCAAAATTATCACTGCAAGACTAACATGATCAGAAAACGTCCATTGAAAAACTTGGTTCTTTATACGATGCACTTAAAACATATATTTGCATAGAACTGGAGATCAAGACGTGTAGATTTCAATTTTCCACGGACCTGTATTCAGTGGAAAGGTAATATCTAAAATTTTAAGCACAAAATGTTCCACGGGAAAGTCCAGGCAATACCCGCTAGTATAAAGCGACAATACCCACTAGTCAGTATATATAGTTCCTTCGTATATATATAATTGAATAGTCTCGTAATTCAGTTTAGAACAAAATATAATTTTATTTGAACTGAACGAAATTACCAAAGCCTTTATAACAGATATATTCACTGTGAATACCAAAATTAGATTTAATTACCGCTTATCAAACCTCGGCTGACAGCTTTTTGGAAGCTTAAATATAATCTATTTCTCTTAGCAAAAACTCGCTCTAAGCATAAGGTCTCGATCGAGCTTGCTTTGCTTATTTGGTCATATCCTCCCCTTAACCTGCATTTGAGCTGCGTTGGCTAATTTTCAGACTGTGAAGAGATATCTGGTGGGTGTTTACGTGTGGATTGCCAGAATAGTTAAATGGAGATTCGATATGTTAATGCTTCTTATTTATGTGTTTTTAAATGTTCATGGCATTCTTAAGTGGTGTATAAAGTAAGTTGATATCTGTATGCAATAGCGTAAGCGGTATATAAAATAAGTTAATATATGTATGATCTTGCAAAGGCGTATAGGTGATATATAGGTGATCTTGCATATGTCACTTCGCCAGGCGGAGATTTTAGGATACAAAAACACTTCCTCAGGCGGATAATTTAGGGTACAAAAACACATAAAAAAATCTCGGATATAACTGCATTCTCTGCAACATAGTTAAATTCAACCATAACTGGTTGTGAAGATTTTTTGATCAACCTTATTAAGCAGAGAACAGATCGGTCGTCTCGAGGTGGTGGTGTATTAATAGTCGTACAGGCTTCTCGCCATTCTAAACCTTGTTTTTCTGCGCTTATTGATACTAAGATTGTGTCAACTAAATTTACTTTCCCTTCCCTTGCTAATTATATCCCACCTTCTGATATTCAAGTTTAATTGAATCAGATAACTTGCATTATATAAGTGTCTAGTAATGTGCGTGATAATGACCTACTTATCGTGTTGGGTGATTTTAATTAACCGATCACCAATTGGTAATAATTCACCGTTGTTCACACAAGAAGTGTATCTGGCAGTCGCCATCCAACCGTCAATGTAACTCCGGAACCAGAACATGAAATTTCTTATTCACCACACTTACACTAATACATTGTACATATATTCTGAAAATATACCAGCCAGACGAAAAAATAACATTCAAGTGAAAGATCGTGATTTGCTTCAACTTCAAGGAAAAGACAATTATTCAGAGCACAAACGCTCCCCCAATTATCAACAATTAAAACAAGGTTACCTGGACGACCTACTACAACACCTATCATATCCAGTTCGCCCCAGCAACCATCGGTGGATCTGCAATAGAAGTTTCCAGGAACAGCTACAAATTCAAGCAAGATAAGTAGCAGTGCACCTACCTTAACTTGTCCATTGCCAAATTTTCGGCAACTCTAGTCCAATTTATTAATATTTGTATGTCTGAACATATTTTTTCGGTTCACATTGTCCGTGGTTAAAGCGAGGGGCAGTTTTATTCAAACAAACACAAAAAAACGCTCAAATCAAATATTATTCGTGGCCATAAGGGCCCCTAAAAAGTGACAAATATTAAAAGAAATAAAAGAGAAAGCGACTCCAAAAAAAAGGTCGGCATATTGGTGTCTGTACATATATATATATGTACAAGTGCATATCCAAAAATTTAACCGATCGTCATATTGATGTATGCAAGTACATCAAGACATATCTGCACACATAGGCTTTCGCTCGGTTGAGCAATAAGTGTATGCGCTTCTCCATTCTATCCTTCCAAAATAATCACAGGCCCAAATAAAAAGCACACATTTCCAAGTTGTATTTAGTTAATTAAACCCGAAAAACTGCTCAAATTCACCTGCATGTATATACACACACACACAGACACATCACATTATATGTGTAATGTTTGTTATTTATTCTCCACAGCAGCTTCAAGAACAATTTATATTTATTTTTACAAATTAATTGGCAAGTGCAAAAAGTAAACAAACATCAGGGTTGTCAAATATCAAGATCATTTTAGATAAACTGAGTCTGATCCACTTTTATATTTTTGTATGTTTCCACTTTGCCATTGAGCTGCGTTTACATAATAGAATATATTAAAACATATTATAGAATATATTAGAACATATTATTTTTTCTTAATTCTTATAAAAATTTATAAATAATAATTATAAGTTAAGAAGATTCCATTGGGCAGCGTTTGCGTAATAAATAAAATATATGTGCGATTTTTCTTAAAAACAACATATTATTTAAAATAATTATATGTCAAAAACTTTCCATTGAGCTGCGTTTAAAATAAACGTTCTTCTGTCTGAGCTCAACAATTAATAAACAATAAGCATACATTTTTTTTGCAGTCTCCCGCCATGCGACACTGAAGTTTTCAGTGGGGATTACCTACGCTGGCCTACTTTCCGGGACGTGTTTACAACGGTTTATATAAACAATCCAAGACTGACGCCGGTGGAAAAATTGTTCCGACCTGTTTTGTGAGCGCAACTTTCAAAAAACCACTAAAAAAGATAAAAACGGCAGATATGGTCACACTGCCATTCAAGATTTCCGATCACATCCAGTTAGGCCATTCAAGGTCCATCGCACTAGCTCAATTTCTACGAAACGAGAATCATTTGGCAAAAAATGCACCCCTTAAGGAGCAGTACGATGCGGTGATCCAGGAATATCTGGACTTAGGTCCCATGCGACAAGTCACTTCAAGCAATGCTTCGGATAACTTTTATCTACCACACCATGCTGTTCACAAGCCTGACAGCACCACGACCAAGCTCCGCGTAGTATTTAATGCCTCCCACCCGTCATCGAATTCGTTCTGCAATCCGACTTAACCATTCAAATTCTAAGATGGCGCTTCTTCCGGTATGTCTTCAATGCCGATATCACGAAAATGTATCGGCAGATACTTGTGCATCCCCACACACGCCCTATCAGACAATTCTGTTCCGAACCAAGGACAACGAGCTCCGTGACTTCGAGCTCAACACAGTCAACTTTGGAGTCAACTGTGCCCCCTTTTTGGCAATCCGGGTACTACATCAGTTATCTGATGACGTTCGTTCGCTCTATCCCTTAGCAAGTCACATTATCGCAAACAATATGTATGTCGACGATGTACTAGCGGGAGCCCATTCCAAATCAACAGCAGGTCAAGCAATTGCAGAACTCCACAAAGCCCTTGAACCTGCCGGGTTCCCCTTGCGAAAATGGACCAATGAAAAGGACTTGCTAAGAGCGATTCCCAACGACAACCTGCTTCGCGCCGACTTCTTAGAAATCGAGAAGGCGGATCAGATGGAAAGCTGACACCGATGTGTTCGTTTTCGCTCCATCCGAGCTGACAACCAAGCAGTCCGTCTCCAAACGTGAGGTCCTATCACAAATGGCCAAACTGTTCGATCCAGCAGGTTGGCTGGGTCCAGTCATTGGTCAGACAAAAATATTAATGCAGGAGATCTGTCTCCAATAACTAGGCTGGTACGATCCACTACCTGAGAGTCTTCTCAGTAAGTGGCAGTTATTCCCCCAAGAGCACTTAGATACAAGATCGTATCTCAGTTCAGCTCCTAACAGCGAAAACGAGGGTCGCTCCGGTCAAGACGGTATCCTGGCCACGACTAGAGCTGTGCGGAGCAGCACTTCTGTCCGAGTTATCCACTGCACTCAGTCCCCAACTACCTTCCGTTGGCGGCGACTGGTTCTATTGGACAGATACCACAATTGTGGAAACCACCATGCGCCTGGACTACCTTTGTAGCAAACAGAGTCGCAAAAATTACTCAGGCCACCGACTCTAATAAATGGTCCCATGTACAATCCGAGTACAATTCAGCGGACCTAGCGAGCAGAGGTGCCCCACCACAAGCGTTAGTCAACAATGAGTTGTGGTGGCACGGGCCAGAATGGTTACGCCAACCTCGGAACCATTGGCCCATTCCTTCAGATCCCCTCCCAGATACGACAATAGAGCAGCGCACGTTTAAAGTATACCTCGCAAACACGGCTCCCTCATTTTCTTTCCTCAAACGCTTCTCCACGTTCGATCGAACCCTGCGAGTGTTGGCATACATCTATCGCTTCTTCAAGCGTTGCAAACGATTGTCGCTCCCGTCAACTATTGAAATTGACAGCAACGAGATTTCTTATGCAAAAGAAAGACTCATTCTCCTGACCCAGGGACAAGCATACTCGTCAGAGTACATTTGCTTGAGCACGAAAAAACATCTCACTTCCAGCAAACTCCTTAATTTCAACCCCTTTCTAGATGTTAAGGGAATTATTCGAGCATGTGGTCGCGTAAGAGCGGCCGAAGCACTCGGCTACGATGAGCGGCATCCAATAATACTGCCATACACATGTGCATATTCGCGTCTCCTGACCGTTTTGACCCATCTTATATCCTTGCATGGAGGCAACCAGTCATCCAAAATAAGAAATTACAAACGTAGCTCATGGGCAACTTGCCTGTGGAGAGAGTCACATTCCCTCGGCCGATCACTCACAAAAGAGTCGATTTTGCAGGCCTCTTCGATGTTAAAAATTACACAGGTCGAGCCTGTCTTATTACAAAACGCTACATGTGCGTCTTTGTGTACTTCAGCACCAAAGCCATCCACCTAGAAGCTACATCTTACCAGACCACAGAAAAATTCCAAGCGGCATTTGCGAGATTTGTGGCACGACGAGGGTGCCCAAGTCAAATGCATTTCGACAATGGCAAAACTTTCATCGGAGCGGCCAAAGTTCTTTCGCGATTTTGTGGAACCGCTTAAGACGCAACTCCAGGCTCCAGAAACTGTCCTGGCATTTCAACCCTCCTAGTGCACCGCATATGGGTGGCCTCTACTTTCCGCCAAAGAGCCAGAGATTAAGGAAAACGCCACGTCCATCATCAACCGCTGGCAGCGCTTGAAGGCTTTGCAACAGCAGTTCTGTCTCCGTTGGAAACATGAGTATCTTTTAGAATTACACAAAAGAAACAAATGGCAAACTAGTCATTATTAAAAAAGAAAATCTTCCAGTTAATGACTGGCGTCTAGGTCGAATCTGGCGACGACCAAAGAGTCCGAGTGGTCGACGTGTTAACAGCCAGAGGTGTCTCCAAGAGAGCTAACTCTAAGCTGATCCTGCCCCCGATAGAATCTAGTCTCCATTTGCCATCAAGTAGAATCTCCAGTAGAGACTAGAATCGTAGATCCACAGGTCTGCCTTATACAGATGGTCCGTATAAAGCCGCATAATTAATGTCTATTATGTTTTTTCAATTTTCTTCACGTAACAGCACGATGACCCCACGCAAACAACAAGGCCGATCCAAGAGCCGCCCGGCAACGGAGTCGTTCCGATGCCGAGTATGCCGAGGAGTCCATGCGCTGCGAAAGTGCCAAAGGTTCATGCGGATATCTCCAGAGAAGAGACTCCGAGCAGTTCTGGTAAACAAATACTGCTCAAACTGCCTAGCTCACCAACATTCCGGGCAAGTACCGCAAGTGCCAGGGCGACCATCATACCCTGCTTCACCTCCAAGAAGCGCGTCGCATGCCATCGCGATCCCAGACAATGTGCACCACCAAGGTCCAAGTGCGAAGCTCCGCACGGCCTTCATACGCTGGTGCCATCTCCCTGTCCACCTTGATGGAACTCAAATGCACAACCGTGCTCCCGAGAGCACTAATCCGACTTGGAAACGGAAAGGCGACCCGCGACACTCGGGCGCTTTTAGACCCGTGCTGTCCGGTAAGTCTTATCGACGCATCTTTGGCAAAGGCCTCCGGGCTATCCGTCATCCGCGTCGGTACAGACAACGCTTGCTCGGCCATCATGCGTTCCAGGACATCCAGCTTCCAACGAGTGGTCATCCTGCAGGTGCTGCCTACGCTGCCTACTACTTCAACTTCAAGGAAAAAGACAATTTTTCAGAGCACAAACGCTCCCTTAATTGTCAACAATTAAAACAAGGTTACCTGGAAGCCCTGCAGACGCCCAACTACAACAACCGTCAACAATTACCTTGTACCTCCAGCAGAGTATTACTTTATGGACTGAATTTAGAACTAACCTTGAAAGCACCTATTTATAGTTAACGCCCCATTTGTATAATAATAGGCTCAACATGGCCATGTAAGTCAAGGAAAATTTCGATCGTCCCGATGGATACACCCTTGATTAGAATCTCGGCTATACCATCCTTATGGCCCTCACTCCATACTAGGGGGGAGGATTTACTGTCTCAGCCCCTCTTAAGATGGCACCCTCCAAGCCCCACGAGGCTAACCAATGTATTCGCTGGGGCATGCCCGATTATCTAATGTCCTAGATATCTATTTTACCCAACTATAATACTTTCTTTTCTCCTTATCTACTTTTCGGGTACATACACTCTAGGGTATGCCCAACTAAAAATTCTCTGGGTTACTTTAAACACCTCTTTTTCTATTTGAAAACACTTATTTGGGCATACTTGCGAGGCCTTAAACCGCACACAAGACCCGCTCAGGCGCCACTTGTAACGGAGCTACTGGCCGGGCTACAACTCTCAGTCTCACCAGGGCCAGTGTGGCTACCTTAGTGACCGCCTTACAAACCATAAAGAAAAAGTTACAGCATTTAGGGCATAAGTTTATTTTGGGTACAGAAATTTCCGCCCAGGAACCCGTTTACTGGTTTTTATTAAAACCTCATTAATCGTCTTAAGGTTAAGGAAGTCTAGGCAACAGATGCGAAACTTACCCGATGACCCAGAAGCAATATTGGAAATAGGACTTATAGTCCGTTATGTACAGCGCCCCGACGCTTTAGATAGTTTATGCCTAGCTGATTTAGCTGATTTTTACAGTTTTAGCAAACGGCATAGTGGTACTCGCCAATATATAGATGATGCTGATGACATCGACGCACCCAGGCCTTCCCAGCAATTTGTTTATGCAGACTGCGACTAGTATAATTAGGTATAGGGGATTTTAAATTAACCCTGATAGAAGCAATTATTTTATATAACTAGTAATGTTGTATGTCCCATGAAGGGATGAAAACGTACAACTTGAAGCGAGAGACTGTGCATAGTTTTGTGTTCAAAATCCGGAGAGCAATCGCAGGAAGTATAATAGCTTAGATGATAGTGGGCTTCAGCATGGTCTTGAAAATGCAGTATTGGGAGAAAATTAGGAAAATGTTGATAGATTTCAAGTATTATCAAATAAATGTCTTAAACATTCATGGATATTTAAATTATTGTGTTGACTGGTTCGGTTCGGTTCAAGGTTCAAGGTTCGGGCTTATTGTTAAAATTAAAAACAATTTATTTTAATAAAATTCCGATTTATTTCGGTTGCACATCGGCAAACCGTCTTCAGGGCAATAACACCAAGATACAAAAAACAATTAACATTATAATACATTAGTTAAAAAATTAATTGAACATTTTACATACATTATTTTACACGTATGCGCTATTTGACGTGAAGATTGAAACTGTTTGGATACCCAATAGGGGTCTGTACAAGTGAGCGCTATTTTCTGTGTCTGTTTTGTAGTATAGTCGTTAGTGTGTTGTAGTATTGGTTAGTGTGTTAATTATGTGTAGCATTTCCAATGTGTGTCATTTGCTGTAGGGTTGTTCTTGATGCAGGATTGTTGTTTGAAGTCCGATTTATGTTGACTTATCCTTGATTTTAATTTGGATTTGGTCGTCCCTATGTAAACACTTGCAATTATTGTGCAATTCCGACTGGTCAATTTATTTCTATCGCTGGTGATTTTATTAATGCAACACATTTAACTGCGGCATGTAGACAGAAAATCTTAAAAGCCGTTAGAAGCTTTAGGTCGTCTGAAACACAGTTCTAAAAACCACTGGCAAATATATGATTACGGTCAATGTAGATACTGTGGATGGATTAGTTAATGGGGCAACAGGCATGTTAATGCAAATAGATTTTGATTCATCTAGCACTCCAATAATTTTAGGGATGAAATTTTCAGATGATACCGTAGGAGAACTTGCTCGCTCAAAGTGTACACATCGTACAGAAGCTTTCTGGACCCCAATTCAGATTATATTATATATATATATAACTATATAACTATCCACAAAAGTCAGGGGTCTACGTATAGCAAAGTGGTGGTTGACATTTGTTCTCGTATGCAGCGTGCAGCAATATTCCTAGCTTGTAGTAGAGCAACAACTGCTTCCATGTTTTTTATTTTAATACATTTTGTTCCTCCTAAGCCTCCCAAAAATAAGATAGAGAAATTGATCACTAAGTTAACAGTTCCGACCTAGACAATTTCTTTCATTATGCTAAAAACATTCACTGTCATATTGAAGATATACGGTCAGACAGGTTATTGCGTCAGTCGTCTGTTCTAGTTTGGTTTATTGTTTTTATTGTTATCGTTGTTTTTTCTTATTGGTCTATACAGGTTCCGTTGATTTACTGATCTTGGGATATAATATCCTTTAATGGTTCACACAGCACTGCTTATGTATTTAAAATTCAGTTTGACCTGAAACTCAATTGTTTCATAACGCCTCAGCCTGCATGTAGGCTGCGTTAGCTAATTTTCTGTTGTTAAGATTGTCAGAACCATTAAGTGGGAATTCGATATGTTAATGCTTTATGGCTTTCCTAAGGGGTATATAAAGTAAGCTGATATCATTATACAAAAGCGTAAGCGGTATATAAAGTAATTTGATATATGTATGATCTTGCAACGGCGTTGTTAATATGTCACTTTCTTATCCTTAAGAAATTAGCGTATCCTCAGGCGGATATTTTAGGGTACAAAATCACCTTAAAAATATTTTTATAGACATTCCTTTGACTCTGATATATTTGCATTCTCTGCAACATGGTTAAATTTAACCATATATGATTGTGAAGTTTTTTGATCAACTTTATTAAGCACAGAAATGATCGATCGTCTGGAGGTGATAGTGTATTAACAGTCGTAAAATCTTCTCTCCATTCTGAACCATGTTTTTCTGCGCTTATTGATACTAAGATTGTGTCAACTAAAGTTACTTTCCCTTCAAGTGCTATTTATATACCACCTTCTGATATTCAAGTACAATTGAATCAGATGAATTGCATTAAATAAGTCTCTAGTAACGTGCGTGATAATGACCTACTTTTCTTGTTGGGTGACTTTAATTTACCGAACACCAGTTGGTCATTATTCACCATCAATAATTACTTTGTACCTCCAGCAGAATATGACTTTATGGACTGAATGCTAGATCTTTCGTTGATTCAAATCAATTCAATTTCTAATAATTTGAATATAATACTTGATATTATTTTGTCAACGATTATCTTGTTGTCTAGGTACTCTCCAATCCTACTTTAGAGGTTGCAATGCTCAAGCCTTGCGGTTAGAAATTCAAGGTGCTGCTGAAATTTCGCTGATTAGAGCAGGTTCTAAAATGGGGTCTATAGAGATTACTACGGGGGATACCACAGGGGTAATACAATGACAATCGCTTGGATAAGGAGATATACACAACATGTGGTTAAATCAAAGCTGCGAAGCACAGATAAAAGCGGCAATTCGGAGAGGAATCAAATTTAAATTTGATAATCAGAGTCGAAGTTTCCTCCGAACTGCTTCTCACACAGAATTATACATTCTAAAGAATTCAATTTTCTTATCGATGTATACCAGGCATAAAGTCTCGATCGAGCTTGCTTTGTTAATTTAGTCATACCGCTTCAGCCTGCATTTGTTAAATTGTGGTTCAATATGTTATGCTTTTATTTATGTATTCTTATGTTTAAAGTAAGTTAATATATGTATGCAATATATATATACTAGCGAGTATAACCCGGCCTTGCCCGTGGAACGTATGTTTTAAAATCAATGTTCTCAACAAAATTTAAAATGATTTTGAAACTGATCGGTCCGTAAACAAACAACTTTCATACAAACTTTTTCCGACAATTTACCACTGTTGCGAGTGGAATTTCCCAAGTCGCTGAAACACGTATACATTACATTCTTATGTAGAGCTTTGAAAATAAGTTTGAAGCGAATCGGACACAACTTGAAACTTCGCACAACAAAATTTGAGCGCGCAACGACATCCACCAAATTTTCGACCCCCATTTGCAGTAAGGAGGGATGTATTTTTCGAAAAGTGTGAATCACCCCTCAAATGAATTTGAACGTAGATCTTTGAAAATGAGTTTGGGGCCGATCGGATGGTAAACAAAAAACTTTCACACAACCGTTTTCCGCCAATTTACCATTGTTGCGGGTGGAATTTCCCAAATCGCTAAAATACGTATTCATTAAGATCTTATGTAGAGCTTTGAAAATAAGTTTGAAGCAAATCGGACACAGCCTAATTTGGGAAATTTGGGAAATTCCACCCGCAACAGTTGTAAATTGGCGAAAGACGATTGTATGAAAGTTATTTGATAACCGTCCGATCAGTTTCAAAATAATATTTAAAGCTTTTTGAGAAATTTATTTTATACGAGCCACGGGCAAAGCCGGGTTATACCCGCTAGTATATATATACTTCAATAAGTCAAAACGCGTTGTTAAAAAAAATATAATTTTATTCAACGGTGCGTAACTTAAGCGGAATTTACATGAATAATATATTAAACTTGACGGTTTGGATGCGTCGGATAAACTCCCACTCCAAACTGTTATCAATGCTTAGCCGATTTTTGCTAAGCGTTGATAACAGTTTGGAGTGGGTGTTTATCCGACGCATCCAAACCGTCAAGCTGAGCTTTCAAGATCATGAGCAATGCTCTTTATTATTTACTCACTTTGTGAGTATTCTGGAATATTCTAAGAGACTGTGGGAATTTCTTAACTCTGGACGAAATTAAACAAGGAACACATCTACTCATCAAAAGTATCCAGACTACACATTTCATTGAGGATTACAAGACACTCCGCTCCAACAAGCCGATGCACTTAAAAGCGAACTCCGATCTCTGCATCCCATATTAGATCCCAAAAGACTCATGCGCATTGGTGGTCGTCTTCAGAATTCCAACCTTGAATACGAAGCGAAGCACCCTATAATCTTACCCAAACAGCATCCAGTAACCTGCGCATTATCACATTTCTGCATGCTGGCCCGCAGTTTCTGCTTGCGACCTTGCGACAACGGTACTGGCCAATTGAGGACTTAAGGTCGTTTCTAGAGTCATGAATCACTTGGCACTTAATTCCGCCACGATCGCCACATTTTGGAGGCCTATGGGAAGCCGCAGTGAAGCCAGCCAACACCGCTCTGTCCCATTGCGGAAAATCCAAGCGACTAGGAGGTACTTACGCCTGGCCACTTTTTCTGGGGCATCTCCAACGCATCTATTGACGAGCCCGACTTGACGCATCTGAACATCGATCGTCTTAGCCGCTGGCACCGTGTTTGTCACATGCAGCTGACCTTGTGGAAGAAGTGGAGCATCGCTTACCTCTCACCTCTGCAGGAGCGTGGAAAGTTGCGTGCTCCCAAGAGAAATCTTCAGCCTGGCAACATCGTGCTTCTCAAGGAGAACAACATTCCCCCTCTGAGATGACCTTTTGGACGAGTCGACAGAACAATATATGGAGATGACGGTGTATTTAGTATTAAACAAATAATATCATGTTACACGGCACTTACATTGTTACTTTAGAATACTTTGTAAATATTCTTAAAACTTACATTACCAATCATCAAGGTACTTTACCATCACTATTCTTCTAAAAACAGCAGCTTAAATTACACGCACAGAACTAAAACTCGGGTCTTATCTGTTTTAAATAATTAATAGTAAAAGTTAAATAGATATAAGGCCGTGGTGGTATGCAAAGCAGCATCTTCTCGAAACAAAGGATTTTTACTTTTATCAGAAAATTAATGTCAACATGAGCTAATTTAGGCCTTCAAGATAGCGCTTCTCTTTTAATAGAACAATTAATTTTTTTTGACCACGCTTTAATGATTATAGTAATAATTACTGTTTTAGTCGGATATCTTATATATATATTATTATTTAATAATTACATGGTCAATTTATTGAAATAATTTGAACAATTTTACCAGCTATTATTTTATTATTTATCGCATTTCCTTCTTTACGGTTATTATACTTACTTGATGAAATTAATGAACCCCCAGTAACTTTAAAAAGAACAAGTCATCAATGATACTGAAGTTATGAATATTCAGATTTTATTAATGTAGAATTTGACTCATATATAATGCCAACAAATGAAATTGCAAATGACGGATTTCGTTTATTATATGTAGATAACCGAATTGTTTTACCTATAAATTCTCAAATTCGAATTTTAGTCACTGCCGCCGATAATGACACCTAACTTTACGTAGATGTTAAATTGTACTCTTATACTTTCAGTTACGGTACCAACTCCAAGACTGAAAGCTAGTGGACGTAAATTTGATGATGAATGCTGATATCATTAAAATGGGGAGAATGTTTGACGAAAATGCATCAGTGCTTTGATCAGCCGCATTGAGTAATGTCTTATCAGTCAATGGATCAGCCGCTTTCACGGTTGAATATAGTGGCTCTCTCATGCGCTCGACCATTAAGTGCTATTACTATAGTCATCTTACTCTCTTGTATTTGTAATTCTATCGAGCTTTTGAATTTGATAGCTTAGTAACAGCGGAATTTGCGACACATGTAGAAGTCTGTGAGCGTTAGTCCAGGTCACCTGACGTATGCTCTGTATAGTTCCGATTAATAATTATAATATTTAGGCTAAGTTCAATAAAAGTTGAAATCTTTCATGTGACCAACCGTCTGGGACTATTTCTAATCTCAACATTACCAACAATCGTGCAAATCCCTCAAAGTCGACTCGGTTGGTAACCACGTCGTAGGCCGCATCATATCTACGGGCAGTTTGGGGCTCTGCCCATGGATCAGCCGATATCCAACACAATATATATTAGCATTTAATTTCGCCGTTTCTCTTAAAATATAAATTAAAATTAATGTTCTCCATTAATCGTTTCAAATCATTTGTGATCCTAAATTTTAGACTCACGAGTTTAATGGTTAAAATGCGATTACACCCTTTCCCTGTCACCCTTCAGATCCTTTCGATACAATGACCTGTCATAAAAATAATTTTGACTTTCGACCTAGTCTCTATTCGGTATCAGAATACCAGAGACCTTATTTATAACCTTAAAAATCATTTTATATTTCCTTTGAGTTGGATATAATTGCATTCTCTGCAAGTTGGTTAAATTCAACGATATCATATTGTGACGTTTTTTCGATCAACTTTTTAAGCACAGAAATGATCGATCGTTTTGAGGTGGTGGTGAAAAAATAACCGTAAAGGGGTCTCTGCATTCTAAGCCTTGCTTTGCTCAGCTTATTAATACTGAGATTGATTCTGACATTCAAGTTTAATTGAATTAAGTGGCTTAGATAAGTCTCTAGTAATGTGCGCGATAACGACCTACTTATCCACTGAATGCTAGATCTTTCGTTGATTCAAATCATTTGAATTATAATTATTTACGATTTGAGTATAACTTTAAATTAGCGCGTGTAATTTAAGAATAATATTTTATAAATATTTATAGTAATTTAAAATTAATATTATTTTACAATGTTGCTTATGTAAAATTAGTACATAGGCTAAAAGGTCTAACTGAAGCATTTATAAAAAAATTCATTAAATTGATGTTGTTATATATGTAATTATAAAAAAATATAAGTTGCGTGAGTTACCAGCGTGGCCCTCGGTAACGAAGGGATGTGGAGATAATCGGGGGAATGCGTTACTAAGTTAGCACCCACGAAATTGTTGTCGATAAGTTAAACTGGTTGTGTGGTTTAATGTTTGTTGAAATTAATAAAACACTGAAGTGATTGGGTTGAAAGTCGTACAAAGAGTGGAGTGTCTTTATTTCTATATCTTATATATAACCTGCTGTATACAAAGGTTTTGTCAACATGTTTAGCTACATGAGTCCGAGAATATGCTGTTGTAGCGGTTTCATGTGGCTAGCACTTGAAATGTCGCAACGGCACATCCTCTTAGAACGCTTAGTGTGCAATTTAACATGAATTTTAGAATATGTTACAATAAACTGTTGCCCTTTTAAAGTGGGTAACGAGAGACGTGTGAGAGGCATGTGTCTACAAAACGTATGAGTGGGCGACGGTTGTAAATGGGAATGTGTGTAGTTAGCCGCTTCTAGGCGGCTTGGGTGGCGGTATCGACTGTGACATGCCCTGGGTGGTCGATACGGTAACTCCTCCCCCCCTAGATTGAAGTGAAGGCCATAGGGAGGCTATGGGCTGAGCGTCGGAGTCTTTTGGTTGGTTGAGTTCGAATGTCGTAGTTCTTTTTGCCATGCCGAAGAGTAGTGTTCCGGCGACCAACATCAGTATTATTGCAGAGTAGATAGTCCAAAGATGAGTTGAGTGTTTTTTGTTTAGGTGCCAGATTTGCGTTTGGCCTTTTATGGCTTCCAATCGTAGTTTATTAAGGTCTAACTCATCTATTGTAATATTAGTTTCCAGATTCGGGATTTCTGGGACTGTGAAGTTTAATTGGTCTTCGATCTGATTTATATTGTCGTCGAAGGTTTGGTTCTCGATGCTGACTGAACAGTTGTTGTAGTGGATTATTGCTGATTGTTTGATGATGCTTTCTTTTCCACAATTTGAATTGATCTTTAGTCCTGGTGCGTTGAATATGAAAATGTGCCCTTTCTCGGGTTCGAAAATTTGTTTCTTAATGCCTATATCTTTAGTCTCACATTTACTCGTCTTGTTCATTAATAAATTTTTTAGGCAATCTACGTTAACTAAGCTTGATTCATGTTCTTGGTAATTACAAATATTTATATTGTGAATTTTAGCGCAAGGTTTATTAAAATATAACAATTGGTTTTTGTTAAATGCTATAAAGTGTGGGGCTATTACAAATTGTGAATTTTTGATCGGGAGGGGAATAAGATGTACTAATTTTAAGTTATCGTGTGTTAACAAAGGTATTTTAATAGCAAAAATAATGTCGGTATTATTTATTATGGAGTCTAGTGACAGTAAACGATATATGTGTTCGTCTGATGTAATTTTAAGATTTTGGTGATACATGATTGTTTTTATTCTATCCAATTCTTCTCTATTTAGAATGAATTTGGGTATTACGTTTAATTTAGAAAGAAGCAAACTTTCTGCAATGTTATTAATATGATTAAGAATGATGTCGATATTTATGCCTATTCTGGTGGCATAATCTAGTAATTGAATTTTCTTGTTTTCTTCGTTTATATCGTTGTAAATTCTATTTTGGTTTGATGAGATGAAATTGTTAATGGTATCTTGTTCGTTGTTAATGTGTTGTGTCAAATTGTTGAATCTCACTAGCACCTCGTTATTAAAAGTTACTTGTGTTTTTAAATTGTTAGTAAGATCGTTGGTATTAGTTTGTAGATGTCTCAGTGTTCGTTCAATTTCATTTGCGTCAGTTGCGTCCATATTTCCTGTAATAGCTTTTATAACTGACCCTAACCCGTTGACAATTCCCCGCTTTTGTCTTTTGGTGGGCATCAGGCTATTGAACCTATCTTCTAATTGTTCCCATTTTTTCAACAATGTTCTTGTTAATTCTGCTAAGTCGTTTTCATTTTGTAGGGACAAAAGAGAGTCTTTGATTTTTTTAATGGAAGTTTCGTATTCGGCGAGGTGTATTACATGCAATATTGTTTTGTATGCATATGTTGTTCTTGTTTCGCCTAAGTTCATCGTTGCTACCGGTTGTTGTTCGAGTAAGGTCTCTATTTTAATGAAGTTACCGTAAGTGGCAGCTAACCTGTAACGATATTAATGGTTCTTTACTATTGTTTTCTTCTAATAAGTCTTTTAATTTTTGTTTTATGTATCTTCTGTCCGCGTGTAGTTCTAAATGTAATGGTACCGTCCGAGTGAACTATTTGCTTGGAAAATCTTGGTGTTAGTTTATTACGTCTGTTTTCCTTTCTAAACACTGTATCGCCCGATTGTAATAGTATTGGTTTTGTTCTATTGGCGTTTAACTTGTTTATATTTTTATCTTTTTGTTTTTCTAGCTTTTCAACTATTTCTGGATAGATTTCCTGTCTATATTTATTCAATTTCTCTAGGTAATCGTGTTCGTTATTGAATACAATATCCCTATTGAAGGTGTGCGTTCTGCCTGTAAAAAGTTCGTAGGGGGTTAATTGTGTTGCCGAGTGTATGGCATTATTGTATGTTATAAATGTTTCTGTTAGGATTTCTTCATGTGTACTTGTGTGTTCTCTGCTCTTCTTAGCGTCTAAGATAAGCCTATACGTTTCTGTGAGAGTAGAATGTAATCTCTCTACAGGAGCGTTACTAGAAGATTGTTGAAATGAAGTCGTGTGTAATTCTATTTGGTATTGTCTACAAAAGTCTTTAAAGATGTTAGAAGCGTATTCCGCGCCTTGGTCGCAAATGATTTTTTTAGGAATTCCGTAAGTATTTATAAAAGTTTTAATGGAATTGAGAATACTAAGCGCGTCCCTATTATTGATGGTGTAACCGTATGCGAATCTTGAAAATTTGTCAATGATAGTTACTACATATTTTCCGTTTATTGTATAGAGGTCAGTATGTAAAATGTCTAAAGGTTGTTTAGCTGTTTCAGTATTTTTGAATTCAATTTTTTGTGGGTTTCTGTCGTATTTTAGGATTTGGCAAATGTCACAATTATTAATAGTTTGGGCTATTTTATTTCTCATATAAGGGAAGTAATATTGTCTTTTTAAATGAGCTGTTGTTTCATCTATGCCTCTGTGATTGGTGTCCGTGTGGTATTTTGTTATTAGGTTCTCTTGGTCTGTGATATTTTGGATGTCAGTAAGAAAAATTGTGCATCTAACTGCTTTAAATATTTTACTATGCGCGAAGAAGTTTTTATATACTTCCTGGATGATTTTAAAAATGTCGTCATTAGCGAAAATAGCGCAAGTTTTGTTTGGTCTCAAGATGTTTTTTAGAAGTTTGATTAGTAAGTTCGAGTCGAAGTTGGGTTCTGTGATTGTTCTTCTAATTTTGTTTTTAAAAGGGATTTCTGTTTTAATGTTTGAAGTTTGGCCTTGGGTGAATATAAGTTGGATATTAAAATCATTCAGTGGTTTTTCTGCTATGTATATATATTCGTCCAAATTTTCGTTGGCAGAGTGTACTGTATCCCCGCATGTTCCTATTAATGACATGTCGTCATTCATGTTAAGGTCTACTTCTATTCTGCTAAGTGCATCTGCGACCACGTTTTGTGATCCTTTTTTGTAAATAACTTCGAAATCGTACTCCAATAATTGGAGTCTCCATCTGACAATTTTTGAGTTAGGTTCTTTAAAACTCATTAACCAAACTAATGGTCTGTGGTCTGTGATAATTGTAAATTTCGAACCGAATAGGTAAGGTCTAAAATATCGAATTGCCCATACTATTGCTAACATCTCTTTTTCGACCGTGGAATAATTTCGTTCGGTGTCTGACAAGGTTCTACTAGCAAAACAAATTGGTTTGTCGCTACCCAAGTTGCCTTGAGACAATACGGATCCCACTGCTACGTTACTCGCGTCGGTGGTTAATATAAAAGGTTTAGAAAAGTCTGGGTATTGCAACAATGGGTCGTTGCAAAGAAGTGTTTTACAATTTTCAAAGGTGTTTACGTATTCATCTGATATAATTACTGCTTTCTTTCCTTTTAATTGAGCTGTTAATGGTTTGGTAATTTTTGCGAAATCTTTGATAAATTTTCTGTAATAGCCCAAGAGGCCCAGGAATGATTTTATTTGTTTCCTAGTTTGGGGAATAGGAAATCTTTTAATTGCTTCCAATTTGTTAGGGTTTGGTTTGATACCTTTTTCTGTCACAATATGTCCTAAAAATTCGATTTCTTTCCTAAGAAGTTTTGATTTTTCAGGATGTAACGTTAGATTAGCTTTGGTAAGTTTAGTAAAAACTTTTTCTAAGTCCGTTATGTGTTCTTGTAGTGATCCGGAAAATACTATTATGTCGTCTAAGTATACCAAACAACAAACTCCTTTAAGTTCTCCGAGAACATTGTTCATGACTCGTTGGAAAGTGGCTGGGGCGTTGGTAAGCCCGAAGGGCATTCTAAGAAATTCGTAATGTCCTCCTAATGCTGTAAAAGCGGTTTTTTGGATATCATTGGGTTCCATCTCTATTTGATGATAACCGCTTGCTAAGTCTAACGCGGAGAAATACTTTGCTCTACCTATTCTATCTAGGATTTCATTTATATTTGGTACGGGATATTTGTCTTTAATTGTTTTTTGATTTAATTTCCTATAGTCTACTACCAATCTCCATTTGGGAACTCCGGTGTCTGATTTTTTGGGAACTAACCAAACTGGTGAGCTCCAGGGGGAACGGCTATGTCTTATTATTTCTTGTTCTAGCATTTTATCGATTTGACCCTGGATTTCTTTTTGTTCGTGGTAACTATATCTGAAGGGTCGTGCGTATAGTGGTATGTTGTCGGCTGTATTAATTTGGTGTTTTTCTGTGTCTGAGAATGTAAGAGTATCTTTTTCGTCATAAAATAAAAATGGGAATTTAGCGAGAAGTTTCTTTAATTCGTTTTCTTCTTCCTTGTTCAAATGGTCTGTTTTTACTAAGGCTTTTTGTGTGCTATTAGTGTCGTTAGGTTCTAATCGAGTCGAAAAATTAAGACTTATGACTTCATGTTCTTGGCATTTTTCGACTTCCAAAGGTGTTTCTAAACAAAATTTTTCGTTGTCTTCCGCGTAGTTGACTATTTCAAAGTACGCAGTGTTATTGGAAGCTTCGTATATGCCCTCTAAAATAAAGGTATTGTCGGCGACTTTACTACCTTTAAACCAAAAACTGCCTTCTTTTAATTGTACGGGTAGACTTAACATGTTTCTAGTCCCTCCTTCTATTATGTGAACTTGAGTGGTTTTGTTTTGTCTCATTACTAGTTTAATTTGAGCATGGGGAGTTTCGAGTATGCGGTCATTTATTCTGATATTTGCTTTTACTGATTCTAGAATGTCTATTCCTATAAGCCCGTCGAAGTAATCGTGGAATTTAAGTAAGAGAAAGGAGAAGGTGCCAAATGTATTAAATTCTTTAAATGCTTTAAAGTTTGCTTTTTCGGATAATTCTATAGATTTTAGTACTGTTCTTACTATAACGGGTTTTTCTAATTTGGTTCTGTTACCGTGAGATACGAATTTTGGGTCTAGGAAAGAGTGGCAAGCTCCTGTGTCAATTAAGAATAATAACTGTCTACCAAAGGGTGAATTTATCAAAATGTAAGGTAAGTTCGGTCCGTGTCTGTTTTTGTATTCTCTTAGGTATCCTGTTTGTCCGTTGAGGCTGGTTGCTGAAAATTTTCGGATTCGTCTAAGTTGTGTAGGTGTGTCTGCCTGCTGTTACTAAGAGAGTTGTTATATTGTTTGTTATTGTTATAACCCTGTTGTGAGAAGTTAGACACAGTTGAGTTCTTAAATTGTCGTGAGTTGTGACCTGAATTTTGGTTTGTTGGCGGCATTATTGCTCTTGGGTTTCCGTTGTTTTGTGAGTTCGATAGTCTGGAATAACTAGGTTGGTTTTGCCCATAGTTATTATTGTTATTGTTGTAAGAGTTTGGTTGATTATAAGGTACTCGTCTTGGTCCTTGTTGTCTGAGTTGGTTGTGATTGTTGTTATTGTTGTAATTATTTTGAAAAGTGTCCCTGCGTTTATCTTGGTAATAAGTATCTCGTTCAAAGATAGCTAAGTCAAAAGCTTCGTCTAAGTTCGTGGGTCTCGCCGATCTAACAATGTTCCTTAATGGTCCTGTTAATCCTTTAATAAAAGTGTTGAGGCACAATGTCGTATAAAATTCCTTTTTCTCGCCTATCGTTTGGACTGATAATTCTTTATTATCTACTATGCTGAAAAGAGCTCTTTTGGATTCGAGTATTGAATCGTATAGTTGCGTAATAGTCAAATTTTTAAATGGAATATCATGTAACTGTTCTATAATAGTAAATTCGTTTCTTTGGTCCGATAATTTTTTAGTCAATATTTTTTTCATTTCATCCCAATTAAGGGGCGTGTCTGCCTGATCCAATATTTCACTAGCTCGTCCTTCTATTTTATTCCTAATTGCTCTCAAGAGGAGTTGTCCCCTAGGCGTTTGATCGCTTCCTCTGATAACCATAAGGATCTCCTCAACATTAGCTATAAAACGTTTTAAAGAGTTAGGGTTGCCCTCGAAAACCGGGAGGCATTTAATAGCGTCCGGGATGTCTAAACAAGCCTCCTGTGAGCTTGTTCCTGACAAGTTAGCGATTCCGTTGGTCGTCATTTCTGTCCTTTGTGTTGATTTATGTGTTAGTGTAGGTGTATTGATGTTTTCGTTAGATTTGGGAATGGTATTATTATTTTGTCTAGCCTGGCTCCTAGTAAGAGTACTCAAGATGGATGTTTTTTTTACCGATTTGGACATTTAGTTTATGCTATGTATTTATTCTTAATGTATATTGGCATGTGACTTAGTTTAGTGTCTTTATCTTATATAGGTATTTATATTTAATAAGTATTATTGTTTGCTTGGTTTTTTGTTGAGGGGGTGTTTTTTTTATTTTGTTTTAAAAATGTCTGTAATTGAGATAATTGCAGTATTATTATATAATTGGAATTCAATAATTATTTTACTTAATATTACTTAATACAAATGTTACGTATTTTAAGTGGTCTTTTCTTTTTGTTATTGTTAATTTATTTTTATATATTTATTTTCTGTGTTTGGTTTGTATCAATAGTAAATGCACCTATTGTCTGGTGTCCGATACCCTACAATTGTCCTCAACAAGGTTGTGCCTGCTAATGCCCTATAGAATATGATCTTCAACGAGTTTCAGTGACTTATTCGAACGGTATGTTCGCGTCCAACAAGTTGATTGTGACCATCAATGCCCTAGCGGAAACTGTATAGCTCATGTTTCATACATTTATATCATTGTTGTTTTTGTATTCATTTTTTTTTGTTTTGCATCCATTTAATTTAATTTATTTAAATTCTGTATTTTTATATGCCCTGTAAAAAATATGATCTTCAACGAGTTTCAATGACTTACTCGAACTCTACGTTCGCGTCCAACAAGTTGATTTTGACCATCACTGCCCTAGCGGAAACTGCATAGCTCTTGTTTCATGCATTCATAGCATTGTTGTTTTTGTATTCATTTCTTGCCTCCATTTAATTTAATTTATTTAAATTCTGTATTTTTATATGCCCTGTAAAAAAATATGGTCTTCAACGAGTTTCAATGACTTACTCGAACTCTACGTTCGCGTCCAACAAGTTGATTCTGACCATCACTGCCCTAGCGGAAACTGCATAGCTCTTGTTTCATGCATTTATAGCATTGTTGTTTTTGTATTCATTTTCTTGTCTCCATTTAATTTAATTTATTTAAATTCTGTATTTTTATATGCCCTGTAAAAAAATATGGTCTTCAACGAGTTTCAATGACTTACTCGAACTGTACGTTCGCGTCCAACAAGTTGATTCTGACCATCACTGCCCTAGCGGAAACTGCATAGCTCTTGTTTCATGTATTTATAACATTGTTGCTTTTGTTTTCTTTTTTTTTCTTCTTTTTTTTTTTGTTTGTTTGTATTCATTTTGTGTTTTATATGCCCTGTAAAAATATGGTCTTCAACGAGTCTCAATGACTTACTCGAACTGTACGTTCGCGTCCAACAGGTTGATTATGACCATCACTGCCCTATTGCGAGGCATAAGCTTGAAACTTGTCTCATCTTATGCCACGTTACTACGTTTAGTATACTTCTCACTGACTATTTATTGGTACATTGAATATGTTTCATTTTTATATTTTTGTTTAATTATTCTTGTATACAAATGTCTACACTACATTTGCTTATATTCTTCACTTAGGATTTTGTTTAACATAATTTGGTCTGTAGAAGTGTGTTTGTGTTGTTTTTTATTTTTATGTATATAATTGGTCAACTCACAGGCTGAATAATATGCAATTAAGGAGCATGGTTCTTCTCGTCGAACTATGGTTGTAATAATCTTCGACGTCTCTTGACTGCGCCAGTTACCAGCGTGGCCCTCGGTAACGAAGGGATGTGGAGATAATCGGGGGAATGCGTTACTAAGTTAGCACCCACGAAATTGTTGTCGATAAGTTAAACTGGTTGTGTGGTTTTAATGTTTGTTGAAATTAATAAAACACTGAAGTGATTGGGTTGAAAGTCGTACAAAGAGTGGAGTGTCTTTATTTCTATATCTTATATATAACCTGCTGTATACAAAGGTTTTGTCAACATGTTTAGCTACATGAGTCCGAGAATATGCTGTTGTAGCGGTTTCATGTGGCTAGCACTTGAAATGTCGCAACGGCACATCCTCTTAGAACGCTTAGTGTGCAATTTAACATGAATTTTAGAATATGTTACAATAAACTGTTGCCCTTTTAAAGTGGGTAACGAGAGACGTGTGAGAGGCATGTGTCTACAAAACGTATGAGTGGGCGACGGTTGTAAATGGGAATGTGTGTAATTAGCCGCTTCTAGGCGGCTTGGGTGGCGGTATCGACTGTGACATGCCCTGGGTGGTCGATACGGTAACT